>NW_017671875.1:0-132425 GCF_001879085.1 Nicotiana attenuata
TTCTCCCTTTCCATTACGTTTTATCAAAAGTGTTTGCTTGTTGGTTTTTGCTTGGAACTCCTTATGTTGCTTTTTCCTTATTTTGACAACATTTTGGAAGGCTTGTTTGCTACCCTGCTTTTGGGTTGGATGACAGGTACCGCCCTTGTTCTGTAGGGGTTATGATATATAAATGTCTTTATCGCTTTTGTCGCATATTATGCTTTTTGCCCTTTTAATATTTAAGATTTCTTTTGCACTTAAAAATGATTTAATAGACCGTAACTTCGATATACACTGATTTTTATAAAAGAGTCCTTTTTATACTAATGACACTGATGAAGATGACGTCTCATCTTCATATTGGTGCAAATATATGAAACATGAAGTAGACATAAAAAGAGAAATAATTTGAGGAAGTTTTATTATTTGAACTTTCAAATAAATTTCGTACATCGTTTTCATAACTGTTCATACAACACATTCATAACTGCTTTCATTGGAATAGGGTTTACAATTCGGGTCTATTATCCCGTGACTAAATTTATGGCATTAATCTAAAAACTCGTGAGAATATCTTGCAACTTTTTTGCAAGTTCGAACTCCTTTAAAAAGTTTTCAAGGGTTCTTCAAGGTTTTGATTCAGGCCGAACTATGCCTTTGGTTCTTTTTCTCCCTTCTATATGCATAGTCAACCCCAGTGTTGGAGCTTTGAAGTATGGAATTTCGGACACTGGATCATACCTTTCTTTTGGTCCATTTTTTGAAAAGGAAAAATACGAACGGGACTCGGAGATAACTTTTAAGATGATGACCGCATAACCCTTTTCCCATCAGAAAAGTTGCAACCTAGACCGGGAATAATTCAGTATTCCGCGTATCTTTTGGGTTTAATCTCATCATTTGGTTGTGATGACCCAAAGGGTCATCTTATGTTTTAGAACTCGATTCCGTGTTCCGAGGTCTTCAAAACCTTATTTTATTCCTCATCGATTTGCATACGCAGTCCGGGCGTGTCATGACCCGGATTTCTCACCCTCGGGAGTCGTGATGGTGCCTACTCGTGAAAGCTAGGCAAGCCAACCAATTCATCTATTTACCTTGTTTCCATTTTTAATCCGTTAACAATTTAGAACCAACATTTAAATAACAACAGAATTTAATAAGCGGAAGACTGAATTGCAATGTTTTGATAATACTACCAACATCAATCCATAACAAAACTACCCAAGACTGGTGTCACAACTTCACAGACTGTCTAGGAGTACTACAAATAAAGGTCTGAAAGAAACAATACAACGCTGTCTCTGGAAATACAGGAAAGAAACAGGAATAAAGATAGAAGGAGATGCCAAGGCCTGCGGACGCCTGCAGGACTACCTCGGGTCCCCTGATGATCAAGAAGCAGCAATCTCGCTGCGGTCCGTAAGCTAAAGCACCGGGATCTGCACAAAAGAGTGCAGAGTGTAGTATCAGCACAACCGGCCCCATGTGCTGGTAAGTGCCTAGCCTAACCTCGGCGAAGTAGTGACAAGGCTAGAACCAGACTACCAAATACACCTGTGCAGTTAAATCATATATATAGTAAGTAACAGTAAAGGAAAAACTAACAGTTTGAGATGGGAAGGGGACATGCTGTAGGGCTATCATTTATCAACAGTAACTCAAGAGAAAAGCATAAAGAACAATTTAAAATTCGCAGGAGAAGGAATAAGGTAACCGTAACAATTCAATATCCACTTTTACCCTTTACTGTTGCAGCGCGCGACCCGATCCAAATCATAAAACACTGTTGCGGCGTGCAAACCGATCCACATAATATCGTTGCGGCGTGCAACCCGATTCATATAATATTGCTGCAGCGTGCAACCCAATCCATATAATATTGTTGCGGCGTGCAACCTGATCCATGTAATATTGTTGCGACGTGCAAGCCGATCCATATATAATATTATTGCGGCGTGCAACCCGATCCCAATATACAATTCAACACCAATCACAAAAAAAAAGTCCCGGCAAAGGAACAATAAGGGAACAACACTATCCCGGCAAGGGAATCGACAAATAAGCAAATACATCCCAGCAAGGGAGTCAACAATAACCAAACTTGTTCCAACATTTAACATCACAAAAGAAACCCCAACTAGCACCATTAATCAACCATAAGCAACTTCCACGGGAATAATCATAATTCTTGCCCAACACAGGAAATCAACAACTTAGGCAATCGTAGTAATTATTAAGGACACAACGATTTCAATTTAAGACTCACGGGCATGCTTGACACCGACATATAGATACTCGTCACCATGCCTATACGTCGTACTCAACAAATAACACATAGCAAATAGGACACAACTCCTAATCCCTCAAGCTATGGTTTGACCAAACACTTACCTCGATGCCTCGAACACAATTTAAGCCTCAACTATCGCTTTACCTCTTGATTCCACCACCAATTCGCCCGTATCTAGCCACAAGTTACTTAATTATATCAATAAATGCTAAATGAATCAATTCTAATGCATGGAAATAAGTTTTCTAAAGTTTTTCCCAAAAAGATAAAAATCGACCCCGGGCCCACATGGTCAAAACCCGAGGTTCGAACCAAAACTCGATTACTCATTCACCCACGAACTCAAATATACAATTTGTTTTGAAATTGGACCTCAAATCGAGGTCCAAATCCCCAAAATTTGAAAAACCTAGCTTCTACCCAAAACACCCAACTTCCCCCATGAAAATCATTAATTTTGAGTTGAAATCATGTGAAAAGATGTTAAGGATTAAAGAAAACAAGTTAGAAATGACTTACAATCGATGTGGAAGAGAAGTTGTCTTTGAAAAATCGCCTAAGAGTGTGTTGGTTTTGAAAGAGTGTGAAAAATGGTTGAAATGCGTCTAAGTTATGAATTTACAGGTTGCAGGTATCGCAATTGCGACCAGGGTTCGCAATTGCGAACCCAGAAGTCTGCTATTCTCGCATTTACGAAGGGACTTTCGCATTTGCGAAGTCGCTTTTGCGATAAATTTGTCGCATCTGCGACGACTGGCTACAACTGGAGGCATCGCATTTGCGATGAGTACCTCACATTTGCGAGGAAATGCTTCCTAGGCTCTTTCGCATCTGCGACATAACTTTCGTATTTGCGAGCTCGCATTTGCGAGCCAGGCTTCGCAAATACGAAGCCTGCAGGCCTGCAATATACCAGTTAAAATCTGCAACATCCTAAGTCCAAATTTTACTCTGTGGCCTATCCAAAGCTCACCCGAGCCCTCGGGGCTCCAAACCAACCTAAAAACATCATACGGACTTGCTCTTGCATCCAAATCACCATAATAACATCAACTATGAATTTAGCATCAAAATCATGAAATCACTTAAGAACATCAAATTTTCCAATTTTTTCAAATAAGGTCCGATTCAGGTCATTTCAAGTCCGTTTCTTACCAAATTTTACAGACTCAACTTAAATCACATATAAGACCTGTACCGGGCTCCGGAACCAAAATACGGGCCTGATACCATCAAATTTCAAACACATTTCACTTCCAAAAACTCATATATTTTCCAGAAAACAATTTTCTTTAAATATTCATTTCTCGGGCTTAGGACATCAGAATTCAATGACGGGCATAAGCCCAAGTCCCATATTTTCTTACGGACCTCCGGGGATCGTCGAAACACGGATCCGGGTCCGTTTGCTCAAAATGTTGACTAAAGTCAATCATAATCAAATTTTTAACTCTAGGAATTTCTATTTCTCATATTTTCACATAGAAGGCTTTCCGGATATAGGTCTGGACCACCACACAAATCGAGGTGAGACAAAAAGGAGGTTTTAAGGCCTCGGAACACTGAATTTATTTCTAAAACAAGTGATGACCTTTTGGGTCATCACATCCTCCCCCTCTAAAACAACCGTTCGTCCTCGAACGGACATAAGAAGGAAGTACCTGAGTCGGAGAAAAGATGGGATAATGGCTCCGCATATCGGACTTGGACTCCTAGGTCGATGCCTCAACATGTTGACTTCTCCACTGAACACGAACAGAAGGGAAACTCTTCGATCTCAACTGACGAACCTGCTGGTCTAGAATAGCTACCGGCTCCACCTCGTAAGACAGATCCTTGTCCAACTGGACAGTGCTGTAATCTAACACGTGGGAAGGATCGCCGTGATACTTCCGAAGCATGGACACATAAAACACTGGATGCATGGCTGATAAACTCGATGGCAACGCAAGTCTGCAAGCCACATCTCCCACTCGATCAAGAATCTCAAATGGGCCAATGAACCTAGGGCTAAGCTTGCCCCTCTTCCCAAATCTCATCACGCCCTTCATAGGCGAACCCGAAGCAATACCCGCTCACCGACCATGTATGCCAAATCACGAACCTTACGGTCAGCATAACTTTTTTGCCTGGACTGAGCTGAACGAAGCCTATCCTGAATGATCCTAACCTTGTCCAAGGCATTCTGCACTAGATCCGTACCCAACAAACGAACCTCTCCCGGCTCAAACCATCCAACCGGCGACCGGCACCGCCTACCATACAAAGCCTCATAAGGAGCGATCTGGATACTCGATTGGTAGCTGTTGTTGTAGGCAAACTCTGCTAAAGGCAAAAACTGATCCCACGAGCCTCAAAAGTAAATGACACAAGCTCGGAGCATATCCTCCAAAATATGAATGGTCCGCTCGGACTGCCCGTCCGTCTAAGGATGAAACATTGTGCTCAACTCCACCCGTGTGCCCAACTCTCGCTGAACTGCCCTCCAGAAATGTGAGGTAAACTGCGTACCTCGATCCGAAATGATAGACACGGGCACACCATGAAGATGAACAATCTCCCGGATATAGATCTCAGCTAACCTATCGGAAGAATATGAGACTGCCACAGGAATGAAATGTGCTGACTTGGTCAGCCTATCAACAATAGCCCACACTGCATCGAACTTCCTCTGAGTCCGTGGGAGTCCAACAACGAAGTCCATAGTGATACGCTCCCACTTCCACTCAGGAATCTCAATCTTCTGGAACAAACCACCAAGCCTCTGATGCTCATACTTAACCTACTGACAATTCAAACACCGAGCCACATATGCGACAATGTCCTTCTTCATTCTCCTCCACCAATAATGCTGTCGCAAATCCTGATACATCTTCGCGACGCCCGGATGAATAGAGTACCGGGAAATATGGGCCGTCTCTAAAATCAACTCTCGGAGTCCATCCACATTAGGCACACAAACTCGACCCTGCAATCTCAAAAACTCCATCATTTCCTAAGGTAACCTGCTTGGCACCTCCGTGCTGCACCGTGTCTCGAAGGACACACAAATGAGGATCATCATATTGCCGATCTCGGATACGCTCCAATAATGAAGAACAAGCGATTGTGCAAGCTAACACACGGCTGGGCTCAGAAACATCCAACCTTACGAACTGATTGTCCAAAGCCTAAACATCCAAAGCAAGCGGTCTCTCACCAACCGGAATATAAGCAAGACTGCCCATACTGGTTGACTTCCTACACAAAGCAGCAGCCACCACACTGGTCTTTCCCGGATGATATAAGACGGTGATATCATAATCTTTTAACAACTCCAACCACCTCCTCTGCCTCAAATTTAGCTCCTTCTGCTTGAACAAGTATTGCAAACTCCTGTGATCCGTGAACACCTCACGTGCCACGCTATATAGATAATGCCTCCAAATCTTCAGTGCGTGAACAATGGCTGCTAACTCCAAATCATGGACTGGATAGTTCTTCTCATAAATCTTCAACTGAAACGAAGCATAAGCAATGACCTTGCCATCCTGCATCAACACCGCACCAAGCCCAACACGAGATGCATTACAATAATCCGTATATGGCCCTAAACCTGTGGGAAAAACCAACACTGGCACCGTAGTCAAAGCTGTCTTGAGCTTCTGGAAGCTCGCCTCGCACTTGTCCGACCACCTAAACTGGGCACCCTTCTGGGTCAACCTGGTCATCGGGGCTGCAATAGATGAAAACCCCTCCACAAACCGACGATAATAGCCTGCCAAACCCAAGAAACTCCAGATCTCTGTAGCTGATGTGGGTCGAGGCCAGTTCTTGACAGCCTCTATCTTCTTTGGATCTACCTGAATACCCTCTGCTGAAACCACATGACCCAAGAAAGCAACTGAACTCAACCAGAACTCACACTTCAAAAACTTAGAATACAGCTGACTATCTCTCAGAGTCTGAAGAACCACTCTTAGATGCTGCTCATGCTCCTCCCGGCTGCGGGAATAAATCAAAATATCATCAATGAAAACTATCACGAACGAATCCAAGTAGGGCCTGAACACTCAGTTCATCAAATCCATGAAAGCTGCTGGGGCATTTATCAATCTAAATAACATCACCATGAACTCATAATGCTCGTACCGAGTGCGGAAAGCTGACTTAGGGACATCGGATACCCTAATCCTCAACTGATGGTAGCCCGATCTCAAGTCGATCTTAGAAAACACTTGGGCACCTTGAAGCTGGTCGAACAAATCATCAATCCTCGGCAATGGATACTTATTCTTGATTATGACCTTGTTTAATTGCCGGTAATCTATACACATTCTCATCGACCTGTCCTTCTTCTTGACAGAAAACACCGGTGCACCCCAAGGCGAGACACTAAGCCTAATGAAGCCCTTATCAAGCAAGTCTTGCAACTGCTCCTTCAACTCTTTCAACTCAGGCGGGGCCATACGATACGACGGAATAGAAATGGGCTGAGTGCCCGGAGCCAAATCAATGCAGAAGTCAATATCCCAGTCGGGTGGCATAGCCAGCAAGTCTGAAGGAAATACCTCAGGAAACTCACGAACAACAGGCACAGAATCAATAGAAGGAACCTCAACACTAGAATCACGGACATAGGCCAAATATGAGATAATACTACGGGTAGAATGACCAGGAGTCCCTATCCACTCTAAACGAGGTGGACCCGGCAAGGCTAAGGTCACAGTCTTGGCATGACAGTCCAAGATAGCATGGTAAGGTAATAACCAGTCCATCCCCAATATGACATCAAAATCAACCATGTCCAGAAGTAACAAATCTACAAGAGTCTCAAGACCCCCAATCACAACTATACACGAACGACGGACTCGATCTACCACAATAGAATCACCCACCGGTGTAGACACATATACAAGAGCACTCAAAGAATCACTAGGAATGACTAGATACGGTGCAAAATAAGATGACACATAGGAGTATGTAGATAGCAGATCAAATAAAACTAAAGCATCTCTGCTACAAACCAGAACAGTACCGTGATAACTGCATCGGAAGCCTCAGCCTCAGGCCTGGCTGGTAAAGCATAACATCGGGGCTGGGCCCCACCACCCTGAACTACATCTCTGGGACGGCCTGCTGCTAGCTGACCTCCACCTCTAGCGGCCTGACCTCCACCTCTAATACCTATACCTCCACCTCTACCACCTCTACCTCCACCTCTAGCTGGCTGAGCTGGCTGTGGAACACCTGGCGCCTGAACCATAGCACAGGAACCCTTCTGCTACAATTGAGTACCCACCAACCTCGAACAAGACCTCCGGATATGACCATACTCACCGCACTCAAAGCATCCACCTGAGAGCTGCGACTGAGGAAACTAAGACTGACCCTGGCGACCTGAATGACCACCCCGAAAACTCTGGAGCGGCGGTGCACTGATAGGAGCTGGTTATGTACTGTAGGACTGCTGATCAGAATACTGCATATGAGAACCACGACCACCTGAAGCACCGTGAGAAACCTGAAGTGCTGACTGAAAAGGCCTAGGAGGATGGCCTCTACCATACGAATCCCTGCCTCCAGACGAGACACCACTGAATCTGCCTGAATGACGAGGCCTCTTGTCAGACCCCTGACCATCCCCCTGCGATAGAACCATCACAACTCTCCTGGCCACATTGGCCGCCTCCTGAAAAGAAATCTCACTCCCTGTCTCCTTGGCCATCTGAAGTCGAATAGGCTGAATAAGTCCCTCAATGAACCTCCTCACCCTCTCTCTCTCGGTGGGAAGTATGATAAGTGCATGACGGGCCAAGTCGATGAATCTGGTCTCGTACTAAGTAACAGTCATAGAACCCTGCTGGAGACACTCAAACTGCCTCTGATAGACCTCTCTCTGAGTGATGGGGAGAAACTTCTCCAGAAATAGCTGAGTAAACTGCTCCCAAGTCAAAGCTGGTGATCCGGCTTGTCTAGCCAAACAATAATCTCTCCACCAAGTCTTGGCGGATCCAGACAAGTGGAAAGTGGCAAAGTCGACCCCATTGTTCTCCACTATGCCCATGTTCCTGAGAACCTCATGACAGGTGTCTATATAATTCTGGGGATCCTCAGAAGATGCATCGTTGAAAGTAGTAGTGAAGAGCTTGGTGAACCTGTCCAATCTCCTCAAGGTATCGGCAGACATAGCTGCTCCATCACCGGTCTGAGCTACCATACCCAGCTGAACTGCTCCAACTGGCTGAGCTGCTGGAGTCTGAAACTGGGGAGCCATCTGCTCCAGAGTGCGAGTAGCAGGAGTCTGGGCTCCTCCTCCAGCCTGAGAGACGGCTGGTGCTACAAGAAGCAAGCCTGCCCGGGTGACACTCTCCATAAGGCCTACTAGACGGACCAGAGCATCCTGGAGTACTGGGGTAGCAATAAACTCCTCTGGGACCTGAGCTGGGCCCACCGGCACTGTCTGGGCCAGAACCTCATCATCAAAGTCAACCTGAGGCTCCACCGTTGGTGCTGCTGCTCTGGACTGAGCTCTACCCCTACCTCAGCCTCTAGCACGGCCTCGGCCTCGCCCTCTGCCCCTCGTGGGAGCTACTACTGGGGGCTCAGGCTCCTGATCGGGGGATGAGGAAGCGCGTGTTCTCGCCATCTGCGAAAGAAAAGAGTAGAAATTCAATTAGTATTGAGAAACCAAACCGCACGACATGAAAGAATAGATGTGAAGTTTTTCCTAACGCTGTAGCCTCTGGGAGATAAATACAGACGTCTCCGTACTGATCCCTCAGACTCTACTAAGCTTGTCTGTGAATTGTGAGACCCATGTAACCTAAAGCTCTGATACCAACTCGTCACGACTCGGATTTCCCACCCTCGGGAGTCCTGATGGCGCCTACTCGTGAAAGCTAGGCAAGCCAACCAATTGAACTATTTACTTTGTTTCCATTTTTAATCTGTTAACAATTTAGAACCAACATTTAAATAACAACATAATTTAATAAGCGGAAGACTGAGTTGCAAAGTTTTGATAATACTACCAATACCAATCCATAACAAAACTACCCAAGAATGGTGTCAGAACTTCACAGACTGTCTAGGAGTATTGCAAATAAAGGTCATAAAGAAACAATACAACGCTGTCTCTAGAAATACAGGAAAGAAACAGGAATAAAGATAGAAGGAGACGCCAAGGCCTGCGGACGCCTGCAGGACTACCTCGGGTCCCCTGATGATCAAGAAGTAGCAATCTCACTACGGTCCGTAAGCTAAAGCACCGGGATCTGCACAAAAGAGTGCAGAGTGTAGTATCAGCACAACCGACCCCATGTGCTAGTAAGTGCCTAGCCTAACCTCGACGAAGTAGTGACGAGGCTAGGACCAGACTACCAAATAAACCTGTGCAGTTAAATCATATATATAGCAAGTAACAGTAAAGGAAAAACTAATAGTTTAAGATGGGAAGGGGACATGCTGTGGGGGTATCATTTATCAACAGTAACTTAGGAGAAAAGCATAAAGAACAATTTAAAATTCGCAGCAAAAGGAATAAGGAAACAGTAACAATTAAATATCCACTTTAATCCTTTACAGTTGCGGCGCACAACCCGATCCATATATAATATTATTGCGGCGTGCAACCCGATCCCAATATACAATTCAACACCAATCACAAAAAAAAAGTCCCGGCAAGGGAACAATAAGGGAATAACACTATCCCGGCAAGGGAATCGATAATATAAGCAAATACATCCCGGCAAGGGAGTCAGCTATAACCAAACTTGTTCAAACATTTAACTTCACAAAAGAAACCCCAACTAGCACCATTAATCAACCATAAGCAACTTCCACGGAAATAATCATAATTCTTGCCCAACACAGGAAATCAACAACTTAGGCATTCGTAGTAATTATTAAGGACACAACGATTTCAATTTAAGACTCACGGGCATGCTTGACACCGACGTATAGATACTCGTCACCATGCCTATACGTCGTACTCAACAAATAACACACAGCAAATAGGACACAACTCCTAATCCCTCAAGCTAAGTGATCGCGCCCAACTATGCCTTAAAAAAAGGACTAAGCGGTCGCTGCAAATATAATCTGGTTTACAAGACCGGAGTCGAATCCCACAGAGAACTAAGGTTTAGCTACATCTGTTCACTATCACCAAGAAGACAAGCTTGAACCATTCCTAACTTATAGATATTAAGATTCTTGTGTTTAACTACTTAACTAACAAATTAAAATAGTAAATTAACAACTAACGACACTGAGGGTTAGAGAAAAGATTAAGGAGGTCTAGAGTTATGATTTCCCCAATTGTCGGAATCCTTCCCGCTATGTCTTCTATAATTTCGCCTAAGTATTCTCTACCGATCATGAGCACTCTTATTACCGTAAATCTCTCCCGAGTAATTACGACAATTTACTAGACGCACTCTCCCGAGCTACGCTAGCTGGCTTTTAATACAGCTCACTTCAGATCGCACCCAAGGCTTCATTATCCCTAATCCCACCTTTAAACCCTCGGTTATTGATCCCTCATATACTCTGGGAGTGGTGTTGCTCAACAATTACCTAAATATGCACTCTCTCCCGAGTTATATATACTAAATAGGCACAGCTAATTGAGAGCTCTTCAACCAACCACAATATAAACGTAGTTGAACAAATAGAGAAAAGCTATGGCTCAATTATATAAAAACATAACAAGAATTTATCCTACAAAAGGTTCTGTCAAAACTCTAGATAACAAATTAGCTATTCATAATAGTATGTAAAACTACAATACTAAAAGTCATAACCAACAATGAAAAATAGGAAGAGGAAGGAAAAACTCGTAGAAGAATTCTCCGCCTTGCTCCCAATGTGATCTTGCCTCCTTAGGTTGAATCTATGTCCAAAATATGTCCCCTCTAAGCGTGGTGTGTGTTCCTCCACGTGAATTGACGTGATTCGGACCTTTGGTTGAGAAAATAGAAGTTTGAAACTTTCTTGAAAATTTCATGCAATTTGGTGCTAAATTCGTAGCTCTAGATATTATTTTGGCGATTTGATCTCACGAGCAAGTTTGTATGATGTTTTAAGGCTTGTGTGCATGTTTGGTTTGGAGCCTGAGGGCTCAGGTGAGTTTCGAATAGGCTACGGAGTGATTTGGACTTAAAGAAATTTTGCTGGTATGCTTCAGGTTTGCAGACTTCGCATTTGCAAAGTCTGGCTCGCAAATGCGAGGCTCGCATTTGCGAAGAAGTTTCGCATTTGCGAGCAGTAGGGCCGGGAGGGGACCTTCGCAATTGCGAAGCTCAGGATCACAATTGCAATCAGCTCGGGCCGCATTTGCGAACACTTGTTCGCATTTGCGATGCTAGCAGGACAGGCCATTCTTCGCATTGCGAAGTAAAGTTTGCATTTACGAGTTCCTGATTGCAAATGCGATACCTGCAACTGTTCAAAAATGATTTTGGACGGGATTTTTCATTCATTCTCCCATATTTCTAAACCTAAACCACAAGAGGTGATTTTCCAAAGACTCTTTCTTCCCTAAACCATAAGTAAGTGATTCGTAACTAGTTTTTTTTCTATCTTTTACTTCTTTTTACAAGATTTCATCCTCAAATCTAGAGTTTTTCATGGTGGAATTGGGGGGTTTTGGGTAGAACTTAGGAATTTTTGAAATTTGGGGATTTAGACCTCAAATTGAGGTCGGATTCCAAATCCAATTGTATATCCGGGCTCGGGGGTGAATGTGTAATCGGATTTTGGTCCGAATTTCGGGTTTTGACCAAGCGGGATCGGGGTCGGTTTTGGACTTTTTGGGGAAAATGTTGGGAAACTTATAATTATGTATTGGAATTTATTTATTTAGCAATAATTGATGTTAAGTAATTAGATACGAGTGGGTCGGAGGTGGAAACTAGAGGAAAAACGTAATTGAGCGATGAGTTGGCCGTTGGATTGAGGTAAATGTTGTGTCTAACTTTGACTTGAGGGATTAGGGATATCCGACTTATTTGCTATGTGAAAATCCATGTGTGTGGTGTATAGTTGAGGTGACGAGTACCTATGTGGCGCCAAATTATTTGTTTAGCCTGTTTCGCCACTTATTGCTTTTCATGGGCTGAAAGATCGCCAAATCATCCGAGGGCGTCATCGTTCGGAGGCACCATTGTCATAGCCCGAGAACACCATATCATGGCCTGAGGACCCCTTTAATCTTTTGCATATCATTATTCAAAGGCATCATGGTTCGGAGGCATCATTCTCATGGCCCGAGAGCATCATTTCATGGCCTGTGAATCCTTTATTATACGCTTCATGGCCCGGGACATCATGGTCTGAGGATGTCATCCTAACCTTCCAAAGACAGCATTCATGGTCCGACGGGAACTTGCATCATGTTTGAATTTCCGCACAATATACGCTTGTATTTTTTATTTGCAGGTAAACCGGCGAGCAACGGCCAACTCGGCAGGAGCGATCCCGCTCCAGTTCCCGCAGCCCTATTAGACCTTAACCATTCATCCCAACCTGAGTATTGCGTCCGTTCTTGAAAGGTCTCCATCAGCATACTCCGCCGACAGATCCTGAACTACATATGGCCCGATTCATGTAAGACCAGGGATATGTAGGCAGCTCAGAAGCCAGGACAAGACCAACCTTTTCAAACCATTTCGTTCGGTCAAAATTGGCCATCATATCATTACCCGACAACTCTCATCCTTCCCGGGTAAAGAGGGGCAGTTGTTGATACCCAATTTTTTCCTGTATTTTTAAATATGCAAAATACCCTCAAAATAGCCTATATGAGTACATCCCAAGGTTTTATTATTTTTCCTATATTTTTTCAAAGATGTTTAAACCAATTTACTGCCCTATTTTATCAAGAAAAACCAATAATTGTCACCAAAATTATCATTTTGGTGATTCATTTGTTGGTTTCTCATGTTTATACTAAAATATAGCTAAGATATTATTCACACATTTTTACAAATTTATTTGGTATTTTTAAGGATTAAATTGCATAATGGCAATATTAGCCATTTTTAGGTTTAAATTCGTCTCATATTTATAAAAGGGGATCTTATATTTTTAAATTATTAATTATATATTGTAAATCATTTTAGTGCTTTCAATTTGTTTTCAAAAATTTATTTACTATTTTTTATAATTAAGGGTAAAAAGGGCTATTTAAAATATAGCCAAATTGGCTTTCAATTGTAGCCCAAAGTTGGACCCCAATTTCCCAGCCCAATTCAATTGAAACCCGACCCATACCCTCTTTACCCATTCCCGAACCCGGAACCCTACTTACCCATCTCATCCTGGCCGTTGATCTCTAAGATTAACAACCCCAATTTCCCCTTACCAAATTAAACCAAATGACCCCCAAGACCCCTCTCATTCCTCACTCAACCGACTCTCTCTCTATCTCTCTATCTCTGGTTCTCTCTAGAACCTTCCCCTCCCCCTCCGCTCCGATGAGTTTCATCCATCTTCTCCGGCCACCTCCTGGCCTGAATCCATGGTGGTTTCACCACCCACCGGCCCTCTAGGGTTCCTACACACCTATTCATTGAGGTTTCATGGTTTGAACACGAAGAAGCTTCATCCAGACCTGGTTCGATTCAAGTTTTATGGCCATCACCGGCCTCGCTCCGGCAAGCCATGTCTGTTTCGAGCCTGGCTTCGCCTCCTCCTGGTTAGATCAACAACGATCCAAGTCTTTCTCACCGTTTGGGTTCCTCTGAAACCCTAGCTTCTCTGGTTCTTATGATTTCTTTGGATCTGTTCTAGATCCAGGTTTTCCCTAAACTTTTAAAATGACTTCTTGATATTTCTTTTAAAACCATGCTTTCAAAACCTTTATTTTTCCGATCTAGGGTTTTTGAGTTATGTTTCTCTGATTTTCTTAGGGGTGGGCATTCGGTACTTCGGTTCGGTATTTAATAATTTCGGTTCGGTATTTCGGTATTCGGTTTATCAATTGTGTATACCAAATACCATACCAAAATATTTCGGTACGGTTCGGTATTTCTTATTTTGGTTCGGTACGGTTTCGGTACGATTTCGGTTTAATAATCGCTGAATAATCAATGCTAACGCCTAACAGTGCACATGCACAATTGAAACTTTCACTTGTAATAAACTAATAACAGTGCACATGCATATACTGAATTATATTCTGCCAAACACATATAACGCCAGTGCACTGTACACAACTCCAAAGTTTGCCAAATTCTGCCCAACTCCAAAGCTGAAAGAATCAAATTGCATCTGTACACAACTACACATTACAACAGTCTTAATAGATGCAACAGTCAACAGATGCAGCATTCTTAACATAATTAACAGTGAAACAGATGCAGCAGATGCAACAAAATTAACTTAACAGTGCAACAGTTTTAACACTTAATAGTTCACACTTAAACACAGTGCAACAAAAACAGTATTAACACTTAAACACAGTGTTAATACTTAACACTTAAACACAACAGTCTTAATAGAGGGCATCCCTCAACAAAAATAGTCTTTGGATGCTTAATATGATTCCTTAAACCAGTTGTTCCATTCCTCTTTGGATGAACATTATAGACTTGACCACAATGCTTGAACCTAAAAAAAATATAAATCATAAGTTAGAATATAATATTTTGATGATAACAAAACAAAACTACAAAAGTATTAAGTATATCACCAAACAAATAGAGTATTAAACTTACCACTCAAGATGCAAGTTGCAACTATACATCAAACAATGCTAGTAGTGCTTCCATTATTTTCCATATCTATAGATAATTCGACCAAATATGTCATACAAATGAAAAAGCATGATATATTATTTTGAACTAAAATACACGCAAAATATTAAAGCTTACCAAGCTCGAGTTCCTCAAGATACTTCAAGTCTTCTTCAACACTAATAAGATTGTTCTCTTCTCTAAGCCAATCTTGAACACAAATAAGAGCTTGCACACATTTAGGAGTCAATGAACTCCTAAATGAATCAAGAATACGGCCACCGGGCGCATTCCGACGCCACACTAGAAACTGGAATGGCCAACACATCACGAGCCAACTCCGAAAGAATAGGAAATCTAGGAGCATGTGTTTTCCACCAACTCAAGATATCAAATTCTTCACTAAAAGGTTCTTGTTCTTCACTAATGTATTTATCCAACTCCGATTTACCACTCATCATATTAGTTTTCCACATATCTAACTGTTTAGACAATTCTTTAACTGTGACATCATTTGAAGAAGCATTGTCAACGGTAATAGTGAAAACCTTGTCTAATTTCCATTCAAGCAAACAATCCCTAATAACTTTAGCCATCTCTTCACCCTTATGACTAGTGATAGGGCAAAAATCTAGTATTCTTTTATGCAACTTCCAATCCCTATCAATGAAGTGGGCTGTCAAACACATATAATTTATTCTTTGTAGTGAAGTCCATGTGTCTGTTGTGAGGCAAATTTTTGGTTGTGCTTCTCTAAAAGACTTTCTTAGATTTTGCTTCATTTCACCGTAAACTTCATAACAATCCCTTGTTTTGTTCTACGAGAAGGAAGACGAAATAATGGTTGAGTTTTTCTCATAAACTTCATAAAGCCTTCATTTTCTACAAAGCTAAATGGTAGTTCATCAATAACTATCATCTCAATTAAGGCCCTCCTAACCACTTCTTGTTCAAATTTCCAAATTGATCCTTCGTCATTTTGGCAAGATTGAAAATTTATCTTTGTTTGACTATTATCTTTATCAATGTTAAGTGGGTATTCTTTGCATCTAAGCAAATGATTCTTCAATCCTGTTGTTCCATTCCTAGATGAATTAGCCGCATAGGCTTGTTTACAATATCGACACCGTGCTTTCCCAACCCCATTAACCTCAAATTTATCAAAATGGTTCCAAACGTCAGACCTAGGTTGCATGGCTTTCCTTTTTTTGGAATCTTGGGTATCAATGGTGTTGGTGTTACTATCTACCGTAATAGGTAAACTTTCACTTGAACCAGCATCACTTACTCTACTTGTATCTGCCATCTATACAAAATTAAACAAATATAAACACAAATTAAAAATCATGGGGTATAAATGCATCACTTCAGTTACATGTAAATCACAAAATTGATCGCAATTTAGGGGCATAAAGAACAGGCAGAGGGAGATGTTATTGCACATTAGAAATACATTAATCATGAGGACCATTGAAAAACACCCCCATGTATTCTTTCAGATCACTTATTCAAGAAGAGAATGCAAAAGCTAAATGGAGTTAAAATAGCAGGAAACGGCTCTAGTTGTTCGTATAATGATGGAAGATTTTTTAACTTTTAAGTAGCTTGCAACAGTCATGCAAACTAGTATAGGAGTTAGCTAAAACAATGAACATGAATTCCACAGTAGGTCCACACATAACTACAAACATATGAAGTTCTTATTAGAGCAAACAATATCAGAAACTCCAAAGTAGACTCTTTAAATAACAAAGCAACACACCAAAGTCAATATGCCACAAGATTTGCTTGGAGCACTTCAAAGGTAATGTCAGTTTGCACAGTCAAATCATGTTCGCACAGTTAATATAATAACGAAAATGAATTTTATTTCTAAAACAAAAAGACCCTCAATTGATACATCATACATGCATCCTTTTGTTGAAACAGAATAAAAGTAGAAACAGAATACTTGAAATAAATAGTACTCAACAGAAGAAATCAATAAATCGCTAGAAATCTTCATCAAATTCATTTCCATCGCTAGAAAAAAGAAATCGCTAGAAAGTAGAAACATACCTTTGAAAATTGAAATTATCGCAAGTTCACAAGTCGCAACTCGCAACAACAGCGTGAGTGAGGACTGGGGAGTGAGGAGTCGGAGCTGCGAAGTGCGAAGTCGGAAATCGCCCCAAAATCCAAATCGCCGACGCCAAATCGCCTAGCGCTAGCAGCAGTCTGCTGAGCAAATGAAATTGTCTTTACTCTTTAGCCTAAACCTAATGCCCTAAGTAACTAAGTTAGTATTTAGTAACCAGCTAATAAAGAAGGGTGGGCTTGGGCAGTTGGGTTGGGGCTGGAAATTAAATAAAGAAGGGTGGGCTTGGGCATTGGGCTGGGGCGATGGGCAGTGAGCTGGGTTTTTTGGTCTTTTTAAAAATCGGTATTTTGGTATAACCGAAATACCGAAATTTCAGAATTCTAATACCGAGTCCCGAACCGAAATACCAAAATACCGAAAATTTAGTACCGAATTAGACCGAAATACCGAAAAAACCGAAACCAAAATACCGAAATAATTCGGTCCGGTTCGGAATTCGGTTTTTCGGATTTTATGCCCACCCCTAGATTTTCTTTGTCTCTTGTGTGCTTCTCTGATTTTCTTTTCTCTTATGTGTTTCTTCTACCATGTTTATCCTACTGTGTTCTTGTTAAAGTTCTTCTACCATGTTCTTATCAGTTGCTTCTACTGTGTTCTTTGTGCGTTCCGTCTACCTTGTTTTCTCCTACTGTGTTCTTGTTATGTTTTTTCACCATGTTCCGATTTGTTTCTTATACTAGTTCTTCTACTGGTTTCGCATGTTGTTCTTTTACTATGCTTATCATGAGTTCCCACTACTAAAAGAGCATGCTAAAGGTCTCAGTTCCTTTCTGAGACCTCTGAACCTGTTTCAATTAGTATCTTTTCCCTTAATCACTTGCCCTTTCGTCTCTACACTCGGTTAATGGCAAGAACCCTAAATTTGGAGGTTCATCGAGTTTTGAGACCCTTGGCTACGTGATTTGCTTGCTCTTCATCTTTGAGTTTTTTTGATTTCAGAAAACCTAACTTTTTTGGACCTACTTTGAGTTTTCTGAATTTGTTAATTGAGTCTGGAAATCTCTGTTTCTTTAAGCGATTCTGATTTTCTACCAAAACTCTTCTAAGGTCTTTGTGCTGGACCCTTGTATGCTATTTGATACTATTTCTCTTTTACTGATTTTACAATTGCATGACACTTCTTCTTTTGTGTCCTAAACCTAGCTGCGTATGCCTAATACTTGTATGCTCTTTATATGTGCTGAACCTCTCTCTAAAAATGGCTTTCAATTTTGATTGATTTCAGACTCCCTTTTCTGTATAAGTTGGAATGATTTTCTTTCCTTGTTTGCTGATTTACCTATTACTCGATTTGAGTCAAAACTCTCCTTAGCTTTCTGGCTTGGTTCATTCAGGGACCAATATTTACAAAATCTCTGACCTCTTGATTTACTGCATACTGGTTAACTCTTGCCTTATTTGTTTTAACCATGTACTTCAAACTTCTTCCCTTAATTAAACTCCTATGTATTTACCCCTAGTTGCCTACTTTGCACAAGATGTTTATTTGATTTCTTTCCTTAAATAGTTTTCCCGTTTGAGTCTGAATCCCTTAATTAAAGGAACTCTTGATTCTTAATTGATATCCAGTTCCTTAATTGTTTTCTTACCTTATTTTTTGCCTGCTTTTCACACTATAAATACATGACCTTTTCATTGACATAAAAAAAATACTTAGTCTTTCAAAAACTTACACTTACACTCCAAAAGTATTATCTTTCTTGTTGCTTGTAATGTGGCCTGTTTACAAGACCTACTGCCTACTTTTCTTTATTTGCTTCTTTGAAACTGGTATGTCCTGATTTAAGTTTCAGCACCACAACAATGTGTTTATTTACTGCTTTTGGTATCCCGATTCACTGCTTATGTATAGTTCAACACTCATTCTAGCTTGTTGATTTCTTTCTGCCTGTTCTATTATAAATCCCAAACCCCTGCCCCCTTATGTATTTAAGCTATGGTTTGAGGCTTGGCAATATGCAAGTTATTGTCCATGAATTGAACTTGATCCCCTGGGGATCCTAGCCTCTAACAGTATGTGTTCTGGCAGGCTTATAGGTGTTCTAGCACTCCCCATTGCTGGGCATGCCTAAAGTCTGCCTTTGCCTAAGTAACAAGCTCTTTTCCCCTGAATTCCCTTGTGTGTGCTTATCTGTAGGTGATTTCCTCTTCCTTTTCCCTTTTAGCACTCTATTCTGCACTTGCACACTTTTTTAGTCTTTAAGTTCTGCCCCCCTCTTCTGAGCCTTGCCTTGGGACCCTTTGAGTTCCCTCTGAACTTAGACACTTGAGGGCTGGCATTTATACATTGCACTTGTCCCAATCTTATAATACATTTAGGTGTGAGCATTGCCCAGAGTCCCTTCGAGGCTCTTAGGAAACTTTGACACACTCAAATGAGAGAAAGGCTTTGGATTATGATCTCCTGGAGTTGGTTTACCTCATATTTCAGACATGAAGTCTGAAGCAGGCTCTCCTTGGTTGTACTTTTATTTATTTGTTTTCTGATGTATTGTTACTTTATTCCGGGCTGTAATAACTTGTAATAAACTTTTGGGGATGGTTAGTGAAAAGGGACGGGTAACTATGTATGCAAAAAGGGTAGATATCATGCCTATAGGAATTTTGAATTCTGCATATGCACATAGAAATCATGCCTATTGGTCCTTTGAATTCTGTATACCCATCATTCACATAGAAATCATGATCATAGGACTACTACATTCATATAGAAATCATGCTTACATGATTATCTAAATCTGTACGTTCAATCGCACCTAGATATCATGTTTATAGGTCTTAAACAAATTTCGCACCTAGATATCATGTTCATAGGTATTAAAAAAATTTCGCACCTACATATCATGTTCATAGGTCCTAAATAAATTCTGCACTTAGATATCATGTTCATAGGTCTTAAACAAAATTCAGCACCTAGATATCATGTTCATAAGTTTAAAACGAGTCTTCTGCATTTTATACCATCTTCAAAATCAACTACGCGTAGAAAGCATGCCTATAGGAATTCCTAATCGAATATGAATCTCCTCATTCACATATAGAACTAAAAATCAGTAACAACAGGTACTATTAGCTGTAGAACTTATAATCTTCGTTAAAAACTGGCCTTTCTTTTAACAATCTGATTCCTTTTTTTTAATCAGTATGTGTCCAGTTCACTTTAAACCCTGTTACTTCACTGCTTTCTGAATTCAATAGATACCATGCCAATAGGATCCTTGTCCAACACTTAGGCAAGCCTTAGGGAAAAGTTATAAATTGAATCAGTTCTATTAATTACAACCGGCAGGCAGGCCTGATTCGGGCTTCTTATCTGAATTATGTAATAAATCAGTCTGCCCCAACCTTTAAGTTATTTCACGTTTAGTATTCAATCAGACCCTAAACAGTACGTGTAAGTCATGCTAATTACATGTTTCTTAGTTGAAAGGGGGTATATTTGAGCCTTTGCTTGTTATGTGCTTTCCCCCCAACTTGTTATACGTGTTTTGTATGTCTCCTTAAAATTTTCCCCTTTGAAACCACAAATAAGCCTAAAATCCCTTCCCTTTTGGATTAGTAGTCCTAATACCTCCGGGACTGATAGGATTGGGACGGGTAATAGCATACAATAGGTAAACGAGACCATTCCGCGCTTTAATACCTTAACGGGGTGGGAAGGGTAGATATGGATATGATGACCACGCGATAATGTCACATTAGCCCATCATTGAGGAGTGATTACCGGGCATTGTGTTTGGGGTGATCCATATTATTAATAAACCTAGGACCCCTCTCCCTTTATTCTTTATTTTTAATTTTTTTAACTCTTTGTTTTTAAAATCAGCTTTTCTAATTATTCTTTCAAACCTTGTTTACTTTCAAACCTTTATGTGATGAAATCCCCTCTTATTTGAGCCCTATATGTTTGTATGCTAATTGTACCCAAATTCACAATAATAATCTGGCCGGGAACCACGCTAGTGGATTCGGAGGGGTGCCTAAATTTCAAGCCCTTACCCAATCTCTGGTTACTCAAATCAAATCTCCTTGGTGTCCTAATGCACCCTGATCATTAGGTGGCGACTCTTCAAATCAAACCCAATTACCAAAAGGAATGAGTTGTCCTCCCAAATGTCATAAACTCGATTTGGCGAGAAAAAGGGGGCGCGATAGCATGGCGACTCCACTGGGGAAATTTTTAGGCTTATACCATTTCAGGCTATTATTACGAATTTATGCTTCTTTATGCGCAACTATTTGTTTATTACTTTTAAGCATTCAATTTCCTTTTCAACTACAAAACTGACTTGTCTCTTTTTGTTTCTTTCCTTTACTGCTTTCCTTCATTTCCGCTTTAAATTATGAAACTGTTTTATTTACTGCTTTCTTGAACGTGCAAATACGTGACAACATGTCGTTAATTGTTGCATAATCATGCTCAACATCATATTCCACTCGTGCCAAACAAATCCTATAGCAATGCTTATAATGAGTGGTTGCGCTCTTCCAATATTATCACCCCCTGAATTCGGAAAAGGCGTATTTGCAGTAAAACCAGTCGATGAACGGTGTAGTCGACGGTTCCGTGCCTTTCCCCCTTGAGTTGTCCGCTCAAGTGTACCAGTCTAGAACCCCATAGAAACCTTACTCTATTTAACTGTGCATGCATCATGGTCAAACCTAGCCGAGTCAGTTATGTTGTCCGCATAATGACCCTTTAAGATAGCCTTGTCCAAAGTCCACTGGGTTCCCCTAAACCCAAACAGACATCATCACGTTCTGTGCATTTATTTGGAGAACTAAATGCTTCATGCTAATTGTTGATATTAAATAGTCGAGTCTGGTGGGGGTAAGGTCTAACCCTTCTGTTTTGCAGATAATGAGGCACGAGGTCCCTAGCTTCGGTATGATTAGCACGCCCCCACTCTTGCTTGACTGGTGGAGGAGTCTTCCATCAAATGACCAAATCAATGAGTGGAAAGAGAGAGCCGTCAGAGCTAGCGAAAAGTTTGAATATCTGGAATACAGTCTGCTGGAATTGGAAGGAAAAGTGAGGAAGAGAGTCACCGACTGCCAGAACTCTGAGGGAAATGAAGGAGAACACCTGGCAAAGGCATTTTTACTGGTGAACCTCCGCGAGCTGGAGGATTTGATCAACGAGAGCATTCAACTTGGGACCAAGAAGATAGGAGTTTATTTTTCGCTTTACAAATGTAATAAGGCCGGCCATTAGTGATTTTTATTTCTTGCATATTTAGTGTCGTTTTGGGATTCGTCTACCTTTTATCAATAAAATGAGGCATTTAACATTCTAAGTTCTCCAAATCAATCTGTCGCTAGGCCTACCTCGGGCACAACGAGGCTCCCAAATTAGGACACGCTTTATATTTCCGCACTATGTGTTTAAATATTGCAACATTTTTATGAACCTCACTAACTTGGTTACCTTTTTGTTTATTTTTTTGTTGTTTTTGATTATTCCCCTCCCCAAAAGTTAGTTCGTGAACTCTGGCAACATCATCCTACTTCACAAGATCTAGGGGCCCTCCACCCACTCCTCCGCTCAGTCCTGTCAAAAACAAGAACAAAGGGAATATGGAAGATTTGAACAATGCCAGAAAGGAGAACTCAACTAAACGGGTAGAGGTCACTCACGGTCATGGTACTCTGGTTCCCAAGGAAAATGCATCCCAACTGGAACTAAAGCTGCTGAAATTTCAAGAAAAACTTGATCAGGTTCGGAATCTGGCAAATCTGTCATTTTCCCTCACTACTCCGGATATCAATTTCCCAAATGCTCAGAACCCTACACCGCCACAGAACATCCCGAAGCAACAGAACCATCCTGCTCCTCACCACCACTGCAACACATGCCATACTTCCAACAATACCCCACTGCTCACCCCCAAACTCCAGAACTCCACAAACGACCACTGCCATACCCAACATAATACCCCCATCTACGTGAAGACTGTGCCACACTCCACCCAGCCCATTTCAAGCACACCCGAGTCCGATGATAAGGATTTGCTCATCAGAAATCTGGCCGAAGAGCTTAAGAAATTGACTAGCAGAATTCAAGGCGTTGAAGGTAGTAAGGGAATTGAAGGGCTAAACTACGAAGATCTTTGCATACAGCCTGATGTTGAACTGCCCGAGGGGTACAAACCTCCTAAGTTCGAGATGTTTGATGGTACAGGGGATCCAAGGGTCCATTTGAGAACATACCGTGACAAGCTGGTTGGAGTAGGAAAAGAGGAGAAAATCCGCATGAAGCTTTTCATGAGGAGCTTGAAGGGAGATGTTTTATCTTGGTACATTAGCCAAGATCCGAAGAGATGGTCAACCTGGGTGAGCATGGCGTCCGATTTTATGGACAGATTCAGGTTCAACACAGAGAATGCACCAAATGTGTTCTACATTCAAAATCTGAAGAAGAAACCCACAGAAACATTTCGCGAGTATGCTACTCGATGGAGGTCCGAAGCTGCCAAGGTTAGACCTGCCTTGGAAGAAGAACAAATGAACAAATTCTTCGTTCGGGCTCAATACCCATAGTATTATGAAAGGCTGATGATGATCGAAGGCCACAAATTTTCTGACATTATCAAGCTGGGAGAAAGAATCGAAGAAGGCATCAAAAGCGGTATGGTTACGAATTTTGAAGCTTTGCAAGCTACAAACAAGGCCTTACAGTCAGGCGGTGTGTCCAAGAAAAGGGACATAGGAGCCGTAATGGTGGCACAGAGAACCAAATCTCCGTAAAATACCAAACATACCCAATGCCTCCAATCACATATCAGCCTACCCCAAACCACCAAACACCCTCACCCTCTTACCAAACTCCATCACTCACTTATCAATCACCTCCACCACCCACATATTAGCCTACTTCACCCAAATATTCCCAACCCGCACATGTTTACCAAGCCTACAATACTCAACCAGCCCACTATCAATCCCCTCCCACACGCTAAAACTTCCCAAGACCTCGACCTAACTTTGATCGAAGGCTCCCGAAACAATACACCGGTATTGCTGAACCTATTGACCAGTTGTATGAAAGACTCAAAGCTACTGGTTATGTCACCCCTATCCCTGCTGCTCCTTAGAACCTTCCCAATGGGTTAATCCAAATAAATCCTGTGCATACCATTCCGGCATGAAAGGACACACCATTGACGAATGCCGCTTTCTGAAAGATAAGATCCAGACGTTAATTGATAACAAGATCATTGTGGCAAAGGAGCCTGCTCCGAATGTCTGTGATAACCCTCTGCCAGATCACAAGGGTGGAGGCATTCACATGATTGTAATAGAGGATGATTGGGACCCCAAAGGATTGATCGGTTTAATCACAGAAGGTGATGACCCAAAGAAACCAATAGTCACCCTTAATCCGATCATAGTCCAGATTCAGCCTTCTGGGGACGCCGAGGTAAATATGTCCATGCCACTTGAGTTTGAAGCACCACCATCTACAAAGACGCCAGCACCAATTGAGGTTGAATTCGTGTCTCCAGCAAAGGCACCTACACCATTCGAAGTTGCAGTTTTACCACCCAAGGTGCAGGCACCGTTCGGAGTAAAGATAGCCACGCCAATTCCAGTGGCAATGTCAGCCATAACACCGTTCCATACAAAGGCTATACCATGGGACTACACAGCCGAGGCAAGAAGGAAAGGCAAGGTTATGTTCGGAAAAGCTACTGCGGCACAGAGTATGACGAGAACTGGTAGGGTTTATACCCTGGAACATTTCGCTGAGTCAAGCAAGCAGGCCTCTAGTCGACCAACCATCACTGAAACCAGGCCCGACGATCTCTGGAGAAAGATACAAGCCAAAGAATACTCGATCGATGATCAGTTGAACAAAACACCGGCGCAGATTTCCATCCTTGCTTTGCTACAAAATTCCGATGCACACAAGAATGCCTTGTTAAGGGTGCTGAGTGAAGCATATGTGCCAAGCAACATCACCGGCGTAGAGATGGCTAACATGGTGGGACAGGTATTGGAAAGTCATAAGATCACTTTTCATGAAGATGAGCTGCCACCAGAAGGTTTGAGTCACAACAAGGCATTGCACATCACCGTGCAATACGAAGATTATTTTATCACCAGAATCCTGATTGATGGGGGATCCAGCCTCAACATTTGTCCGTTGCTAACACTCAGGACATTTGGAAAGGGACTGCAAGAGATCAAGGACGGGGCCATCAACGTAAAAGCTTTAGATGGTTCCCAAAGGTCCACCATTGGGGAAATTAGTCTGTGTTTGCAAATGGGGCCTACTTGGTTCGATGTTGATTTGCAAGTGATAGGTGTGCCGGCATCTTACAATCTGTTGTTGGGATGACCATGGATTCATGCCACTGGGGCCGTAGGATCAACACTACATCAGGCAGTAAAGTTTGAGTGGAATCACCAAGAGGTGATCATTCACGGCGACGGTAGTAATCCCATATAAAGTCGCCAAACCATCCCGGCAATAGGAGGCATAAGAAAGATAGGCGGGGAGACTTATCACCACATCGAGCGGGTCAACGCCGTTGATAAAGACAAATGGTGGGACAACAAAATTGAAAGCATATTGAACTGGAGCGGATACGAACCTGGCAAGGGACTTGGCAAGAACCTCTAAGGAATCGCTAAGCCTATCAAACTCAAGACACATGGCACCACCTTCGGATTGGGGTATGAGTATACTTGGGAGGAATTCAACCACTGGTCGCCACCATGGCGCGGTCCTTACTATCCATTGGAGCAGCCAATACCACGCTTGGAGCAGACTTTCCAACCGGCCGAAGTTATCTATAGGTCAGAAGAAGAGGAAGCACTGGCAGCAATGAGGAATTTGTTCCTGGAAGACGATGAACTGGATTGTTGTGTCGTTTTCGAGGAGGAAGGGGAGTAAGGCCCTTCCATACATGCAGTAAGCAGAGGAGCATGCCTCAATAACTGGACCATCAGAACCACCAGAGCCCAGCGAGCCTCGGGGTAGCAAGGCTGAACAAGCATGCACTATCTTTTATTTTACTAGTTAACTTTCCTTGCGCATTTTTAGTTTCGTATTTTTAATTTCGCAATAAGATCTCCAATGTTCAAAAACAGTTATGGAATTTATCAAAGCATTTCAATTTTCTTATAAATCTTACTCTTATTATTTTCTCTCATTACTTTACTTATACAGCATTACGATTACTTGTCTTGATGAACCAATGACTGTGACATGCAATGAGATAACGCAACAAACAGACATGGATTCAGAGGAAGATGACATACCAGAAGAGATTGTTAAGGAAGTCGAGATTTTGAAAACAAGCCGAATCCAGCCTGGACGAGATTGAAATTGCTAACTTGGGGGACGAAGAGAATGTCAAAGAAACACGAATCAGCATTCACTTATCGCCATCAAAAAAGAAGGAATACACAGAATTTCTAAGGGAATATGAGGACATATTCGCCTGGTCATATGATGACATGACTGGTCTGAGTACATCTATTATGTCACACAAACTGCCGACTGATCCGACATGTCCGCCGGTTAAACAGATGCTTAGAAAGTTCAAGCCGGATATGAGTTTGAAAATCAAGGAAGAAGTCACCAAGCTGGTCAAAGCCAAGGTTCTTAGGGTAGTAGAATACCCGACATGGTTAGCTAACATTGTGCAAGTGCCAAAGAAGGACGGGAAGGTTAGAGTCTGTGTCGACTACCGAGATCTCAACTGGGCCAGTCCGAAAGACGACTTCCCCTTGCCGAATATACACATCCTAATCGACAATTGCGCCAAGCATGAATTGCAATCATTTGTGGATTGTTTCGCTGGTTATCATAAGATCTGGATGGATGAAGAAGATGCTGAGAAAACGACATTCATTACGCCATGGGGAATGCACTGATACAAGATGATGTCGTTTGGGTTAAAGAATGCAGGGGCCACCTACATGAGGGCTATGACCACCATTTTTCATGATATGATACATAAGGAGATTGAGGTGTACGTGGATGACGTTATCATCAAGTCCAAGAAGGCCACTAATCACATGGATGACTTGAGGAAGTTTTTCAATAGATTGCGAAGGTACAACCTGAAACTGAATCATGCAAAGTGTGCATTTGGGGTTCCAGCTGGAAAATTGCTTGGGTTCATTGTGAGTCGCCGGGGAATAGAACTGGATCCGTCAAAGATCAAAGCCATTCAAGAATTGCCACCGCCAAAGAACAAGAAGGACGTGATGAGTTTCTTGGGAAGACTTAACTATATCAACCGGTTCATAGCACAATCTACAATTATCTGTGAGCCGATCTTCAAGATGTTGAAAAAGGATGCCGCCACCAAGTGGACCGATGAATTCCAGAAAGCTTTCAACAGGATCAAGGAATACCTGTCAACACCACCAGTCTTAATCCCGCCTGAGCCAGGTAGACCTTTGCTACTCTACATCGCAATATTAGATGGAGCTTTCGGTTGTGTCCTGGGGCAGCATGATGAAACATGAAAGAAAGAGGAGGCCATCTTTTATCTCAGCAAGAAGTTTACTCCGTGTGAAGCCCAGTATTCTCTGTTAGAACGCACTTGCTGCGCTCTGACTTGGGTGGCCCAGAAGCTGAGGCACTACTTTTGTGCCTATACTACATATCTCATATCAAGGATGGACCCGCTAAAGTACATCTTTCAGAAGCCCATGCCCACTGACAAGCTAGCCAAGTGGCAAATCCTGTTGAGTGAATTTGACATTGTCTACGTGACTCAGAAAGCAATCAAGGGACAGGCACTAGCAAACCACCTTGCCGAAAACCCCGTGGATGGAAAATATGAACCCTTGAAAACGTATTTTCCTGATGAAGAGGTATCATTCATAGGAGAAGACATTGCAGAATCCTATGACGGCTGGAGAATGTTCTTCGATGGAGAAACAAACTTCAAAGGAGTTGGCATAAGAGCGGTCTTAGTATCAGAAACCGGTCAGCATTATCCAGTGTCTGCCAAACTCAGGTTCCCGTGCACCAACAATATGGCCGAATATGAAGCCTTCATCCTAGGGCTCAAGATGGCTATTGACATGAGCGTACAAGAGTTTCTAGTAATTGGAGATTCAGACTTACTCATACATCAGGTCCGAGAAGAATGGGTGACCAAGAACTCCAAGATACTCCCGTATCTGCATAACGTGCTGGAGTTGAGAAAGAGGTTCACAAAGACAGAATTCCGACATGTTCCTAGAATCCAGAATGAGTTCGCCGATGCATTGGCTACCCTGTCACCTATGATACAGAATCCAGAAAAAAACTTCATTGATCCCATTCCAGTAAACATCCATGATCAGCCAGCCTATTGTGCCCACGTTGAAGAAGAGGCGGACGGAAAGCCTTGGTTTCATGATATCAAGGAGTGTTTAGCAAAGGGACAATACCCAGGGCTTGCAAATCCTATTCAGAAGCGCACACATTGGAGGTTATCCAACAACTTCTTTCACAGTGGAGGAATCCTATATAGGAGGACTCCCGATTTGGGATTATTAAGGTGTGTCGACGCAAAGGAAGCATCTAAGTTACTGGAGGAAATCCACGCAGGGACCTGTGGTCCACATATGAACGGTTTTGTCTTAGCAAAGAAGATACTCCGAGCTGGTTAACTTTTGGATGACTATGGAAACGGACTGCATTCAGTATGTACGAAAATGCCACCGCTGCCTGATACATGCAGACATGATAAAGGTACCTCTAAATGAGCTTAATGCAACAAGCTCGCCGTGGCCGTTCGCTGCTTGGGGAATGGATGTCATTGGACCATTCAAGCCTACCGCTTCCAACGGGCACAGGTTTATCCTAGTAGCAATCGATTATTTCACCAAATGGGTCGAAGCAGCATCTTACAGAGCAGTAACTAAGAAAGTCATGGCAGACTTTGTCCGCGACCGTATCATCTGTCGGTTCGGGATTCCAGAGTCAATCATTACTGATAATGGCTGCAACCTCAACAGTGACTTAATGAAAGCCAAGTGTGAAACCTTCAAGATTAAGTACAAGTATTCCACAGCCTACAGGCCTCAGATGAATGGAGCTGCAAAAGCCGCCAACAAGAACATCAAGAAGATATTGAGAAAAATGATAGAGAAGCATAAGCAATGGCACGAAAAGCTATCATTTTCTCTGTTGGGGTATCGCACCACCGTCCGCACATCAACCGGGGCAACCCCCTATATGCTGGTTTATGGTACAGAAACCGTCATTCCCGCCGAAGTAGAAATTCCTTCCTTGAGGATCGTACAAGAAGTTGATCTCGACGACGCAGAATGGGTGAAGAGTCGTTACGAGCAGCTAGCCCTTATAGATGGAAAGAGACTAAATACAGTTTGCCACGGTCAGCTTTATCAAGACAGAATGTCCAGAGCCTTCAACAAGAGAGTCAAGCCGAGACGGTTCACACCGGTGCAGCTGGTGTTAATGAAAATCTTTCCACATCAAGATGAAGCCAAAGGGAAGTTCTCTCCCAACTGGCAAGGTCCGTACATGGTTCACCGGGTTCTGACAGGAGGAGTCCTTATACTCGCAGAAATGGACGGAGATGTTTGGCTAAAACCAATCAATTCAGATGCAGTCAAGCGTTACTATGTGTAATTTTCATGCTTTCCCTATATGATGTAATTTGAACTACGTCTGACCTGATTCCCGTTTAAGAGGGGATACGTAGGCAGCCTTATGGGTTCGGTCACAATTAATTAAAATTTTCATTTTCCCTACAATTAGAAACTGGGGCAGAATTTTGAGGAGGACACTCAAAATTCCGAAGTAATTTTAGTCGATCATTGCAAGTAGCCGTCAGAAGCATCAACCCGTTAAACTGGGGCAGAATTTTGAGGAGGACACTCAAAATTTCTAAGCAAGAGAGGTTGCAATGTCTTGAACCACGTCACAGTCGTCGGTTCATCTAAAAACTATTTCTTAAATATATACTTATGTCATACTTTTACAAATTCATGCATGTTTATTATCGAAATCACCTTGTTCAGTGACGCTAGCCCCAATGATGCATACCCTATCACCAGATCAAAGCCGGACAGGCCAAGCAAGGCCAGCAGGGATACGAACTAACCTCCCCTCTGCAAAACTCACGATTTTTCTTTGGATGCAGACATTTGGATTGCGAAGGCATCTGGCATACTATACACTCACGAGACGAACGTTGTTCAGGAATACGACTCTCAGAATTGTTACATTTACTAGCATATGCTATCCACGCGCGCCAGCGATATTCCCTGTATCGCAATGTCCCCAGCAGTCACAATATCGCAACCTACTATCAGCTAAGAAACCCTATTTGCCATTTCATTCTATTTTTTTGCATTGCATAAGGCTACCATTCTGCCTTCCGAGACTAAACACTGTCTCCATCTGCATTTTTGCATTGCATAAGGCTACCATTCTGCCTTCCAAGACTAAACACTGTCTCCATCTGCATTTCTGCATTGCATAAGGCTACCATTCTGCCTTCCGAGACTAAACACTGTCTCCATCTGCATTTTGGCATTGCATAAGGCTACCATTCTGCCTTCCGAGACTAAACACTATCTCCATCTGCATTTTTGCATTGCATAAGGCTACCATTCTGCCTTCCGAGACTAAACACTGTCTCCCTCTGCATATTGCATGGCTGAAAGATCGCCACTTCATTTACGCTTGCATGGCTGAAAGATTGCCGCTTTATTTACGCTTGCATGGCTGAAAGATCGCCACTTCATTTATGTTTGCATGGCTGAAAGATCGCCACTTCATTTACACTTGCATGGCTGAAAGATCGCCACTTCATTTACGCTTGCATGGCTGAAAGATCGCCACTTCATTTACACTTGCATGGCTGAAAGATCTCCATTTCATTTACACTTGCATGGCTGAAAGATCACCACTTTATGCTTGCTTTATTTACGCTTGCATGGCTGAAAGATCGCCACTTCATTTACGCTTACATGGCTGAAAGATCGCCACTTCATTTACGCTTGCATGGCTGAAAGATTGCCACTTCATTTACGCTTGCATGGCTGAAAGATCTCCACTTCATTTACGCTTGCATGGGCTGAAAGATCACCACTTATTGCATTTCATGGGCTGATAGATCGCCAAATCATCCGAGGGTGTCATCGTTCGGAGGCGCCATTGTCATAGCCCGAGAACACCATATCATGGCCTGAGGACCCCTTTAATCTTTTACATATCATTATTCAAAGGCATCATGGTTCGGAGGCATCATTCTCATGGCCCGAGAGCATCATTTCATGGCCTGCGAATCCTTTATTATACGCTTCATGGCCCGCGACATCATGGCCTGAGGACGTCATCCTAACCGTCCAAAGAGAACATTCGTGGTCCGACGGGAACTTGCATCATGTTTGAATTTCCGCACAATATACGCTTGTATTTTTTATTTGCAGGTAAACCGGCGACCAACGGCCATCTCGACAGGAGCGACCCCGCTCCAGTTCCCGCAACCTATTAGACCTTAACCAAATTGGCTTTGAATTGTAGCCCAAAGTTGGACCCCAATTTCCCAGCCCAATTTCAATTGAAACCCGACCCATACCCTCTTTACCCATGCCCGAACCGAGAACCCCACTTACCCGTCTCATCCTGGCCGTTGATCTCTAAGATCAACGGCCCTTATTTCCCCTTACCAAATTAAACAAAACGACCCCCAAGACCCCCCCTCATTCCTCACTCAACCGACTCTCTCTCTATCTCTCTATCTCTGGTTCTCTCTAGAACCTTCCCCCTCCTCCTCCGCTCCGATGAGTTTCATCCATCTTCTCCGGCCACCTTCTGGCCTGAATCCATGGTGGTTTTACCACCCACCGGCCCTCTAGGGTTCCTACACACCTGTTCGTTGAGGTTTCATGGTTTGGACACGAAGAAGCTTCATCCAGACCTAGTTCGATTCAAGTTTTATGGCCATCTCCGGCCTCGCTCCAGCAAGCCATGTCTGTTTCGAGCCTGGCTTCGCCTCCTCCTGGTTAGATCAACAATGATCCAAGTCTTTCTCACCATTTGGGTTCCTCTGAAACCCTAGCTTCTGTGGTTCTTATGATTTCTTCGGATCTGTTCTAGATCCAGGTTTTCCCTAAACTTTTAAAACGACTTCTTGATATTTCTCTTAAAACCATGCTTTCAAAGCCTTTATTTTTTCGATCTAGGGTTTTTGAGTTATGTTTCTCTGATTTTCTTTGTCTCTTGTGTGCTTCTCTGATTTTCTTTTCTCTTGTGTGTTTCTTCTACCATGTTTATCCTACCGTGTTCTTGTTAAAGTTCTTTTACCATGTTCTTATCAGTTGCTTCTACTGTGTTCTTTGTGCGTTCCGTCTACCTTGCTTTCTCCTACTGTTTTCTTGTTAAGTTTATTCACCATGTTCCTATTTGTTTCTTATACTAGTTCTTCTACTGTTTTCACATGTTGTTCTTTTACTATGCTTATCATGAGTTCCTACTACTAAAAGAGCATGCTAAAGGTCTCAGTTCCTTTCTAAGACCTCTGAACCTGTTTTAATTAGTATCTTTTCCCTTAATCACTTGCCCTTTCGTCTCTGCACTCGGTTAATGGCAAGAACCCTAAATTTGGAGGTTCATCCGAGCTTTGAGACCCTTGGCTAAGTGATTTGCTTGCTCTTCATCATTGAGTTTGTTTGATTCCAGAAAACCTAACTTTTTTGGACCGTCTTTGAGTTTTCTGAATTTGTTAATTGAGTCTGGAAATCTCTGTTTCTTTAAGCAATTCTGATTTTCTACTAAAACTCTTCTAAGGTCTTTGTGCTGGACCCTTATATGCTATTTGATACTATTTCTCTTTTACTGAATTTACAATTGCATGACACTTCTTTTTTTGTGTCCTAAACCTAGCTGCGTATGCCTAATACTTGTATGCTCTTTATATGTGCTGAACCTCCCTCTAAAAATGGCTTTCAATTCTGATTGATTTCAGACTCCCTTTTTTGTATAAGTTTGATTGATTTTCTTTCCTTGTTTGTTGATTTCCCTGTTACTCGATTTGAGTCAAAACTCTCCTTAGCTTTCTGGCTTGGTTCATTCAGGGACCAATATTTACAAAATCTCTGAACTCTTGATTTACTGCATACTGGTTAACTCTTGCCTTATTGTTTTAACCGTGTACTTCAAACTTTTTCCCTTAATTAAACTCCTATGTATTTACCCCTAATTGCCTACTTTGCACAAGATGTTTATTTGATTTCTTTCCTTAAATAGTTTTCCCGTTTGAGTATGAATCCCTTAATTAAAGGAAGTCTTGATTCTTAATTGATATCCAGTTCCTTAATTGTTTTCTTACCTTGTTTTTGCCTATTTTTCACACTATAAACACACGACCCTTTCATTGACATAAAAAAAATCACTGGTAGTCTTTCAAAAACTTACACTTACACTCCAAAAGTATTCTCTTTCTTGTTGCTCGTACTGTGGCATGTTTACAGGACCTACTGCCTACTTTTCTTTATTTGCTTCTTTGAAACTGGTATGTCCTGATTTAAGTTTCAGCACCACAACAATGTGTTTATTTACTTCTTTTGGTATCCCTATTCACTGCTTATGTATAGTTCAACATTCATTCTAGCTTGTTGATTTCTTTCTGCCTATTCTATTATGAATCCCAAACCCCTGCCCCATATGTGTTTAAGCTATGGTTTGAGGCATGGCAATACGCAAGTTATTGTCCATGAATTGAACTTGATCCCCTGGGGATCCTAGCCTCTCACAGTATGTGTTCTGGTAGGCTTATAGGTGTGCTAGCACTCCCCATTGCTGGGCATGCCTAAAGTCTACCTTTGCCTAAGTAACAAGCTCTTTTCCCTTGAATTCCCTTGTGTGTGCTTATCTGTAGCTGATTTCTTCTTCCTTTTCCCTTTTAGCACTCTATTCTGCACTTGCAAACTTTCTTAGTCTTTAAGTTCTGCCCCCCTCTTGTGAGCCTTGCTTGGGACCCTTTGAGTTCCCTCTGAACTTGCACACTTGAGGGCTGGCTCCACATTGCACTTGTCCCAATCTAATAATACATTTGGGTTTGAGCATTGTCCGGAGTCCCTTCGAGGCTCTTAGGGAACTTTGACACACTCAAATGAGAGAAAGGCTTTGGATCATGATCTCCTGGAGTTGGTTTACCTCATATTTCAGACATGAAGTCTGAATCAGGCTCTCCTTGGTTGTACTTTTATTTATTTGTTTTCTGATGTATTTTTACTTTATTCCGGGCTGTAATAACTTGTAATAAAATCCTGGGGATGGTTAGTGAAAAGGGACGGGTAACTATGTATGCAAAAAGGGTAGATATCATACCTATAGGAATTTTGAATTCTACATATGCACATAGAAATCATGCCTATAGGTCTTTTGAATTCTGTATACCCATCATTCACATAGAAATCATGATCATAGGACTACTACATTCATATAGAAATCATGCTTACAGGATTATCTAAATCTGTACGTTCAATCGCACCTAGATGTCATGTTCATAGGTCTTAAACAAATTTCGCACCTAGATATCATGTTCATAGGTCTTAAACAAATTTCGCACCTAGATATCATGTTCATAGGTCCTAAATAAATTCTGCACTTAGATATCATGTTCATAGGTCTTAAACAAAATTCAGCACCTAGATATCATGTCCATAAGTTTAAAACGAGTCTTCTGCATTTTATACCATGTTCAAAATCAACTACGCGTAGAAAGCATGCTTATAGGAATTCCTAATCGAATCTGAATCGCCTCATTCACATATGGAACTAAAAATCAGTAACAACAGGTACTATTAGCTGTAGAACTTATAATCTTCGTTAAAACTGGCCTTTCTTTTAACAATCTGATTCTTTTTTTAATCGGTATGTGTCCAGTTCACTTTAAACCCTGTTACTTCGTTGCTTTAGAATTCAATAGATACCATGCCTATAGGATCTTTGTCCAACACTTAGGCAAGCCTTGGGGAAAAGTTATAAATTGAAACAGTTCTATTAGTTACAACCAGCAGGCAGGCCTGATTCGGGCTTTTTATCTGAATTATGTAATAAATCAGTCTGCCCCAACCTTTAAGTTATTTCACGTTTAGTATTCAATCAGACCCTAAACAGTACGTGTTAGTCATGCTAATTTCGTGTTTCTTTGTTGAAAGGGGGTATATTTGAGCCTTTGCTTGTTATGTGCTTTCCCCAACTTGTTATACGTGTTATGTATGTCGCCTTAGAATTTTCCCCTTTGAAACCACAAATAAGCCTAACATCCCTTCCCTTTAGGATTAGTAGTCCTAATACCTCCGGGACTGATGGGATTGGGAAGGGTAATTGCATGCAATAGGTAAACGAGACCATTCCGCGCTTTAATCCCTTAACGGGGTGGGAAGGGTAGATATGGATATGATGACCACGCGATAATGTCATGTGTAGCCCCTCTTTGAGGAGTGATTAGCAGGCATTGTGTGGGGTGATCCATATTATTAATAAACCTAGGACCCCTCCCCTTTTATTCTTTATTTTTAATTTTTTAACTCTTTGTTTTTAAAATCAGCTTTTCTAATTATTCTTTCAAACCTTGTTTACTTTCAAACCTTTATGTGATGAAATCCCCTATTATTTGAGCCCTATTTGTTTGTATACTAATTGTACCCAAATTCACAATAATAGTCTGGCCGGGAACTACACTAGTGGATTCTGAGGGGTGCCTAACACCTTCCCCTTAGAATAATTTCAAGCCCTTACCCAATATCTGGTTACTCAAATCAAATCTCCTTGGTGTCCTAATGCACCCTGATCATTAGGTGGCGACTCTTAAAATTAAACCCAATTCCCAAAAGGAATGAGTTGTCCTTCCAAATGTCATAAACCCGATTTCGCGAGAAAAAGGGGGCGCGACAGTATGCTCCTTTTCCAGTGATGCCTCGAACCCTATATGGGCCTTCCCAATTTGGGCTTTATATTCCTTGTATACGGTCAAAATCAGAGAAGGCCGATTCTAAGGCTTCTATGGACTTTCGAGCCCGGCCTCGATGGGATCGAAGCACAGGCACAACCCAAGGCTCGTCCTTGAAGCATTCGCTTCGGCAGGGCATATCGAAGACTCATCATGGCATACCTCGAGGCAGCATGAAAATCGACGACCGTCATGGAAAGGCGGAAAACTCCCGATGGCACGCGATAGGGACTGACAGAGTCTGCAAGAATAGTACGAACGCATACTGAGCCGTTATACAACTATACCAATAGCTTTTCCTCGTCATTATTAGACATGTATCATCATTATTAGACATGTACCATGTTGGGATTCTCCCCTCCTATATAAAGGGGACCCTTGTCATTTTGTAAGGACACTACAACATATTGAATACAATACAACATTCTCTACTCTTCTGTGAACGTGCTCAAACAATTGTTCTACACATTTATCGCTTATTCTTTCATCATTCATTCATTGTTCATTCATTGTTCTTCATTTATTGCTCATTACTAACCGCAAAAGGCTATCTTTGAGGCCTTCATTATCATTGTTTCTTCATTAGTAGCTCATTGCCAACTACCCATACTACCTCGAAGCTTCTGTTCCATCCAGCTCGAGGCTCGATTTTGTGATAGCTTTTGGTTTGCATTTCTTATTTTCTTTACCTACACTTAGCGTCTATTGCTTAACAACTAGTATTAAAATAAATCACATATTCTTAGAACCACAAAATCAAATATAATTGTCATTACCATTTTCAAGGTAAACAGTTTGGCGCCCACCATGGGGATAAAAATAATAGTGGTTGTTTTGGTGTTAGTTTTCTGAAAACACAATTTATTCTTCACACTTTTTCTTGTCCAAGAATCTCTGATTTTAGGTCAAAATGTCTAACTTAGCAAATGCACGCGAAGACAACGGTATTGGGCTTCATGGAGAGAACGATACAGATGTCGGTGTACCACCACGAAACCCAGGGGAGGCACCAACACAAATCCCTATCAATGTAAGCTCACGTAACACTGTGATGTTGATGTAAGCTCTCATACCGACGGAAGTATGCGTGGAGAAAACCAACATGAAGCACAGGGGACTCCAGTTCAGGAGGAAAGAGAAGTTAGCCTTCAAGTCATTTTTGAGATGTTACAAGCACAACAAGCGGTTGTTGCTCAGCTACAAAGTCAACAAAAAACTCCAAGCACAGCAGCACCGGAAACAGCTCCTTGAGTCGAGCAGGCACCAGAAAGATTGAGTAGCAACGGGTCAGCAGCAGACCCTGCTATTATGAAGATGCTCGAGGACCTCGCCAAAAGGATTGAATCAGGAGAAAAGAAGATTGAGGCTAATGACAAAAAGGTGGAGACATATAACTCGAGGGTCGATCAGATCCCGGGCGCACCTCCAATTCTGAAGGGCGTAGATTCAAAGAAGTTCATACAGAAACCATTCCTACCAAGTGCGGCTCCGAAGCCCATCCCGAAGAAATTCAGAATACCCGATGTCCCGAAGTGTTACGGGACCGCGGACACCAATGAGCACATTACTGCTTACACTTGTGCTGTAAAAGGGAACGACTTAAAGGATGACGAAATCGAGTCCGTCTTGTTGAAAAAATTAGGACAGACACTGTCAAAGGGGGCTATGATGTGGAATCATAACCTACCTCTAAATTCAATAGATTCTTTTTTCCATGTTAGCAGACTCTTTTGTGAGGGCACACGCTGGTGCCATCAAGGTCGCCACCAGGAAGTCTGATGTCTTCAAAATCAAACAGAGAGAAAACAAGATGCTAAGGGAATTTGTATTTTGCTTCCACATGGAGCGAATGGAGTTGCTACCGGTCTCTGATGACTGGGCAGTGCAGGACATCACTCTGGGCTTGAACGAACGAAGCTCGGTAGCCTCGAAGCAGCTAAAACAAAATTTGATCGAGTATCCCGCCGTGACCTGGGCGGATATGCACAACAGGTATCAATCGAAGATCAGGGTCGAAGACGACTAGTTAGGAGCCCCTTCAGGCTCAGTATATCCTAGCAGGCTTTTAGCAAAGGAACAAAGGTTTGCAGAAAGGGAGTCGAGACCAAACAAGGAAAGATACCAGCCGTGTGTAGAAGATCGAAGAAATGCCCCGAAGCGTAATGTACCTCGAGGCGATCGAAGGACAGATCGAGGTCGAATTTCCCGGGGACTCATGAGTGAAGCCGGGTTTGATAGGCACACTAGGCCGGTAGAGGCACCCTGGCTATCCGAGTACAATTCTAACGTCCACGTCTCGGGCATCGTATCAGCCATAGGTAAAATCAAAGATACCAGGTGGCCAAAACCCATACTGTCAGACCCTTCACAGAGGAGCCCTAATTTGGTATGCAAATATCGTGGCAGTCATGGTCATAGGACCGAGGATTGCATACAACTTCGAGAAGAAGTAGCACCACTGATCAGCAAAGGGAATCTCTGAGAGTTCCTCAGCGACCGAGCCAAAAACCATTTTCGGGAAAGAGAGGCAAAGAGGAAGAACGAACCAGAAGAACTATAGAACGTCATCAACATTATCATTGGAGGGGTCGACGCCCCGCAGGGACCCATTGTCAAGCGGACAAAAATATCCATCACCAGGGAAAAGCGGACTCAGGGTTACATATCGAAAGATACTCTCACATTCAGTGAAGAAGACATCGAGACCTTGTCTCAGCCTCATAATGACGCACTGGTAATTTCTTTTCTTTTAAATAAATTTGAAACTAAATGTGTGCTCGTGGATCCAGGTAGCTCGGCCAACATAATCAGGTCGAGGGTGGTGGAGCGGCTCGGACTGCTCGACCAGATCATACCCGCCTCTCGAGTCTTAAATGGATTCAACATGGCGAGCGAGACAACGAAAGGGGAGATCATCCTCCCGGTCAATGTGGCCGGTACAATCCAAGATACCAAGTTTCATGTTATCGAAGGTGACATGAGATACAATGCCTTACTTGGAAGGCCGTGGATAAATAGTATTAGGGCAGTGCCATCAACCCTCCATCAAATGTTGAAATTCCCGACCAAGGATGGAGTAAAAGCAGTGTACGGGGAGCAGAATGCAGTAAGAGAGATGTTCGCGGTGCACGACATGGCACCGGCATCGACGCCCCCTACCTCGAAGGAGCCAAAAGACAAGCAAACAGCAGGGTAACAACCACAACCGACATTCTCGGCTACATTCAAATAAGGGAAATAAAGACCGTACCGCGTCCTCGGAACAAGCAATTAAAACATATCGGGACTTGAACTCTATCATTGCTAAGGTACAACCTTCTCCCTTTTTATTCACGTTTTATACTAACTTATTGCAGGTGTTCAATGGAAAGGAATCAAAGCACCCTCCAACTCGAAGACCTTGGGTTTCAAAGCATGCGTTACGCTCTTTTTCCCTTAGACCGGGTTTTATCCCGAACGGGTTTTACCGGCAAGTTTTTACCGAGACAACATCCATATGCTACCTAAGGAGAACTCGTCAAGTATTCAAGGCTTCTCTTCGATCAACCTCAAATACTGGGGGGCATCATCCCGGGAGGTCACCTCACGGAAGAAATCGAACTATGCTTAGGAGGACCTCGATAGGAGAATATTGTATTGGGCCAAACGGTCAAATGAATCGTGTCCATACAGAATAATTGAGCTTCCAAATGCAAAAAACATGTACGCATATATCAAGTAATTGAGGAAGCCCCTTTTTCTTATCAAAACACTTTGTGCCTCAAAGAAGTTCACTACTTTCTCATAAGACGGCTCAAGGGCTAGAAACTCTCGAACACTCGGGGACCATCATCAACAGTGAGCTCATCGAACCATCGAAGACTCGAACTCGTAAGACCTCTATCAAGCAACCTCGAGCTCATAATCCCTCAGTGAGGCAACATCAAATCTGTAAGACCTCAACAAGGCGTGCTTAAATTTATAAGACCTTAAAAAGGCATAACCCTGATATTAAGGCCAAGGCTATATATTCGAACTTGTAAGACCCCTAAAAAGGCATACCCTCAAAATAGACGCCAAGGTCACCACACACGGGGACTAAAGGCTATGGCCAAACATAAAGACTACGGTCGAACTAAAAGGCTACGGCCGAATTAACGTGGCTCGGAGACGTCCGGCCGCCGTCACAAAACTAAAGGCCTTCAAATACTTCGAAAATACTTCGAAAAGAACCGGTTAATCAGGCTACCCTTGGCATAAGCAATGGAGATTCGATAATATCAGCTCTGAAGAATAAAAAGTCTTCGGAAACAATCAGCCTTCGATGAAAAGGTTTCAAAAATTCAGGCTTCAAGCGAACCTCCCGAGGTACTCAACTATCGTCACTTATCGACTCATAATCGAGGTTCTCGTTTGAGCCGTCGAAGAGTCGGAAGAACACAAAACATGCCAAAGAATAATCAAAACTTCAAAAGTCTTTAGCCAAAATGAGGGAAAATTATAGCCATATTAGAGGTCGCATCGACCCAATATAAAAAGAGCCTAAGGGCCAATGCGTAAGAGCCTAAGGGCCAACCTAAATAGCCTATGGGCCAATTTGTAAGAGCCTAAGGGCCAGCCTAAAGAGCCTAAGGGCCAATGCGTAAGAGCCTAAGGGCCAGCCTAAAGAGCCTAAGGGCCAATGCGTAACCTAAGGGCCAGCCTAAAGAGCCTAAGGGCCAATGCGTAAGAGCCTAAGGGCCAGCCTAAAGAGCCCAAGGGCCAATATGTTGAAAACCTAAGGGCCAATGAGCCTGAGTCAAAACTTGATTCAAGGACCAAGCCCTAAACAATCAACTATTATCAATTGTTCATTGAACACAACCTAAGGGTTCTTATCTAAAAGTCCAACATATCGGACTAACTGTCGGCGGGCATCAAAACTCAAAACATAAATAAAGACACAAGCAAGTGAGAATTTATATAAAGGGAAAACCAAAGGGTTCCTTTTTATTATAAACAATGGCACAAAGATACGTTTACAACGCTCCCGCGGGGAGCCCGATGCAAAGAACAAGAAATAAAATCTAATCTACTGCCGAGGTCACTTGACCATATGGAGCTCCCTCAGAAGTTGTGCCTTCAGCGGCTTGGCCCTTGACCCCCGGAGCATCAATGACCTCCTTCTCCTCAGGGACTTCACCCTCATCTTCATCATCCTCCGAGCCGCTGGTCGAACCACTGGTTGAACCATCATCGAAAGAAAGCAGAACTGTCGATTCTTCCTCTAGGGCCTTCACCCTCTTGATCTTAGCAGACAGATCGATGCCCCCTGCATAAACATCCTCGAGAGCCTATCTCCAAGATCTTAATCGGGCATGCTCCAGGGCTCGGGTCACTTCCAACTTGGCCTCTTCGGATGCCTTCCTGGCTCGAGCATTTGCAGCAGTAACATCTTTTCGGTATGAGGATATGAGCGCATCGACATCGAACTTAGCTGCAGATAGCTCAGCAACTGATTCAGCATGGAGATCTTTGTACTTACGGCTTTCTCCCTTTGCCCCTTGGAGTTGGTGCTCAACCGAGGTAAGCTTCTCTCGAAGAGTTTCTTTATTGGAGGACACTTCATCCATGCGTTGCTTCAGCCCAAGGATTTCAGTATCCCTGACTCTAAGATCCTCTCGCATTAGATCATCTCTTTGCTTAAGCTGAAAGAACCAAACTAAGGTATTTAACGCTCAATTGATTAAAGCATAGAAGTACGCTCACGAAGGTCATATTACCTGCTCCTCGAGATCGGTCCACTCTCGAGACATCCTCTCCAAATGTGCTCGAAGGTCACCTAGCTCCCCCTTCTTTTGGGCAGAAAGGGCCTTAAGCTCGTTCAATTCAGAAGCGAGCATCCTAAATTCATCCTCACAATGAGCCAACTCAGCTTGTGACTTAGAAAAGGCCTGGTTGGAGAGCATTAAGGCCAAAAAATACAAAGGAAGGGAGTCAGAAAAGCAAGAATCAAAACTCAAAATACAGTGGTCAAGTCAAGATTACCTATTTTCGAAGCTTCTCGGCTTCTTCGAAGATCAATGAGGCATCGATATTGGGTCATTCCTCAACCCCAGCAAAACAATCTTCAAACATATCATTCTCTCCGGGGGATGCCCCCACGACGGGAGTTTTCATGTCTTGGGCATCCCGTATTTGCCCAGGAGAGAATCATGGGCCCGACAGAGGCTCATCTACATTGATCACTCACTACAAGAAAATAGCCTATTACATGGGGATTTTTCAGGGAACTATAAAAGAAAATTCGCAAGTAATTCAGTTTCTTGCGGATTTTCCTTCCAAAAAAAATTCGAAGGAAAAACCTTCGTGGGTAATTAATACCTGCGGATTTTTGAAATCCCCAAGTAAGTTACCTGGGAATTGGAATCCGCGTGTAAATTAGCTGGGGATTTTAGATTTCCACGTAAATTAGTTGTGGATTTTTTGGTAAGAAATACCAAAAAATTGCATGAAACTTTTGGTAGAAGTTCACAAAAGAAAGAAGTTTTCTTGCGGAATTTCCTAGGGAAATATTTGCAAGTAAATTCCCATAAATTTTCAAATGAACTCTTTAGAAATATTTAGACAAACAATTATATTGTGATAATATTTTTATTTTCAGAATTATTATATCATTAAGGCAACCTTCTACATATATATTAGGATTCTGTTACGTATTACAAACAAACTTAATAGTACTCTTATCCAATATTTGGTAATCCCATATATCACATTAAAAGCCCACGTGTAGTCCACAACTGTTGGACCCTTTGGCACCAAACTCACATTATATTTTGGAAAAACTCACACTTTTTCGTCGATGTGGGACAAGTTCCTACGGAGCATTTATTTACTCCAAATTTATCCCTTTTATTATTGTTTTTTTAAGTGTGCATCACATGAAGATTCCATAAATCAAAAATAATTATTTTCAAGTAAAAACAAGTGAATAAAATTATGATTACATTTTTAATTTAAATATATTCTTAGTTATTTTTTCTAAAATTTTATTTATAGTCCTAAAATAACACATTAATTTTTATATAAAAAATATACTAACTAACAAGAATTAAACGTATGGTACATTCATTAAGCAATTGATAAGAATTGTTTTGTTAATTCCAACAACGTATGCAAGATTACATTATTTCAATAATGTTAGTATTAATCAAGAGATGGTGTTAGAAAATAGAATCATAAGATCACTTGATACTTAAGTTTCAATACCTTTTTTTACAAACTAATATCACATAAGCAACATACTATAAAATTGTCACGACCCAATTTCCAAACACGGTCGTGATGGCGCCTCTCGTGAAGACAAGGCCAGCCAACTAACCCAAATCGTCTCTTAACAATTTTTAAACATAATTGAATAGGTAAATACAGCTTAACGACAATCATAACCAGTATTTACAACCCAACACAACCCGACCGGGGTGTCACAAGTCACGAGCATCTAAAGGAACCTGATCACAACTACAGGGCCAATATTATACAAAATAAATTCTAGAATGCTAAAGACAACATCCGGTGCCGCGAACGTTGGCGGTCACCTTACTCAGCTACAATAGTAATACCTTCAATCAGGTAATAACCCGCTACCGGGTGAACAATACCTGCAACTGCACGCGAGGTGCAGGGAGTAAAGTGAGTACTTCCAACTCAGTGAGTAATAAGAGTAAATAATAACTGAGAGGCAAGAAATCACGTAAGAGCACTCCATCATGCTATATAGGACAGTACAACCCTTTGAGAAAACAGTAAAACCGTGAAAAATCCTTTAGAAAATATCTGGCTCAGTTTAAAACCTCTTTTGAAAATATCCTTTTCCAACAGTCAAGCAAATGAATGCGTAATCAGATAGTGCAAGTCCGCACATAAGTCAGCCCCTCGGGCACAACACTCCATCAAAAAATAACACCAGGGTATCTGGTAAACAGTGCAAGAAGTAGCATGGATGCCAATGATATGAGAGTGTTGAATGTCATGACACGTAGTACAAACAGGAATCAATGCATGAATGCAATGCAATGCACATGACCGTTGCGGCGTGCAGCCCGATCCATTTGGGTACCCGCGCTCACTGTGGGGGTTCAGACTCCGGAGGGGCTCCTACAGCCCAAGCGCACTATCATCATAGTATCGCTGCGGCGTGCAGCCCGATCCATCCTCAGTCCAGAACATGCAAATGAACCGCTCGGGCAATGTCATGTAATAGTTTTTAACTCAAAACATCAGAAAAATACAATTTAAGTCTTTAAACTTTAACAATATGACTGCACATTTCAAAACAGGATTTAACTCAGGGCTGAAATCATTTAATATGCTAAGTGTCATGAAAACAGTGATAATAATCCCTAAAGGGTTTAAATAATCGGCACGAAGCCCAAAACATGGCAATCGGCCCAAATCACGATAGCATCAAGCAGGTTTTAGTCAATTATGCAGTAAAATCAACAACCGGGACGGACCAAGTCACCATCCCCAACGGTGCTCTACCCCACGCTCGCTATCCGGCGTGCAAGTCACCTCAATACAGCACTATGATGTGCAAACCCGGGGTTTCAAACCCTCAGGATATCATTTACAAGTATTACCCACCTCGAACCGGTGAAATCCCTAGCTCGCGACGCCTTTGCCCCTCGAATCGGCCTCCACGCGCGTCGAATCTAACCAAAATCAGAGCGAATACATTACAATATGCTAAGGGAACAATACCCAATCGAAAACAATCGAAAATTAGCAAAAATTACGAAAATAGCAAAACCCGAGCCCCGGGCCCGCTTCTCGAAAAATTACAAAAATCAAATCACTTGTCTCGCCACGAGTCTATACATATCAAATTTACCAAAATCGGAGTCCATTTGACCCTTCAAATTCCATTTTTAAATTACCAATTCTCAAGCCCTAGCTTTACCCCCTTTTGATGAATTTCAACCAATTTCCATGTTAAATATATCATAATTTCATGTATTTAGGCCAAGGAACTTACCTCCAATCACACCTAGTCGAAATCCCCCTTCAATTCCGTCCAATAGCTCTCAAGCTCGCTTAAAAATGGTGGAAATAACATAAGCTTCGCGGAACAAAAATGAATATAAAAACCCTTCATCCAGCTATAATTTCCTTCTATGCGATCGCGGCCCTAGGCTCGCGATCGCGATGAACAAATTCCCAGGACTTCAAAACCGTTCTATGCGAACGCGACAGGGGCTCCGCGATCGCGATGCTTTGCTTTCCAAACCTACGCGAACGCGGCTCACATAGTGCGAACGCGTAGAATAAAAACATGCTGACCCCAGAATCCTCTTATGTGAACGCGGGATGTACCACGCGAACGCGAAGCTTCACCTTCCAGTGCTATGCGAACGCGACTCAAAGGCTGCGATCGCGAAGGCCAATTTCCCCTCTGCAATAACTGCTGAAACCTGCAACTTTTAAGAGCCAAACTTGGTCCGATTGACCATCCGAAATCATCCCGAGGCCCCCGGGACCTCAACCAAAAGCACCAACACATCCTAAGACATCATTCAAACTTGATCCAATCATTAAAACACATCAAATAACGCTAAAACCATCAAATCACATCGGATTCAAGCCTATGTTCTTCAAAAACTTCCGAAACACGCATTCGATCAAAAACCCGACCAAACGACGTCCGAATGACCTGAAATTTTGCACACATATCCAAAATCACCTAACGAAGCTACAGCAACTCTCGGAATTCCATTCTGACCCTCGGATCAAAATCTCACCTATCAACCGGATTTCACCAAAATACTAACTTCGCCAATTCAAGCCTAATTCTACACTGGACCTCCAAAATCGCTTCCGACCACGCTCCTAAGTCACAAATCATCCCCCGAAGCTAACCGAATCACCGAAAATCACATCCGAACCTTCTCACTCATAAGTCAACGTCCGGTTAATTTTTTTCCAAATTAAGTCTTCCTTAAAGAGACTAAGTGTCTCATTTCTTATCAAAATCAGTCCAAATCAACTCCAACACACCACATACCGATAACGAAACATGAAGAAGCATAAAATGAGGGAAACGAAGCAGTGACACATGAGACGACGGGTCAGGTCGTCACAAAAATTAAATTTCATCATTCTAACTATACATGGGAGAAAATAAGATATGTAAGATAGAAAGTTAATAAAATTAGTTAAAATTTTTTCTGCTTAGAACTTCAACTTAAATTGTTCACTTATACGCAACTTAGTATATTTTTTATGATATTAGCTTTATTACATCCTTTATATCAATCATATCATCATGATTCTTAAAATAACTAGATTTATGATAATTAATTTTTTATGAATTTGTTCAAAAAATAACAACCAGTTTGTCACAACCCAAAATCCACTAAGGGTCGTGATGACGCCGGACACTGCTGTCAGGCAAGCCAACCAAGTTACTTAATCAAATTCTCGTTTTAGTACTTCTGAAATCTAATATTTTCCTTCAAGTTTTGCAAAATTAAAGAATATAGTCTCAAATCAAATTTAAATGATAAGCAGTTAATACAATACTTCAAACTATCCCAAAACCCGGTGTCACAAGTGCATGAGCATCTACTGATAAGGAAGTAAAATACAACATCCGTCCGGAATACAATGGACAGGAAATAAATACAATGTACTGAAGAGGGCTATACTAGCTGCGGGCCGCCTCGAATAGTGCAACTCACCTAGCCCCCAAATCATCCGCGCTGCTACGCCCAGTGGGCTGCTAGAAATAAATATACATGTACAACAAAATGCACAGAAGTGTAGTATGAGTACGTAAACAACGTGTACTCAATGAGTATCCCGCCTAACCTCGAAGAACTAGAGACGAGATGGTCAACTTCGACACTTACTAGAGGTCAATTGACAATATACTAAGAATGTGAGGAAATCATGGATTTATATAGCAGTTCTAATTCATGAAGCCAGAAAACAGATAACCACCTTCAACAAATAATCAAGGATTTTCAAGGTTTACTTTCCTTTATTTTATCAATTTATCTCAAACCATGAAAGGCAGCATCAACGTATAAAATTCTCAGGCAACGATATATAAACCATGCGCAAATCATGCCAAGGTGACGACCTGCTCCAACAGAAATGAAATGTGCACTTATCGAGGGTCGACGACGCGCCTATAGATGCATCTATTTAATCTGTCGAGGCGTTCGGCCTGTTCCAAAATAAACACATAGAGACGTTCAATCAATAAGCCAACATGGGGAAATTATTCAAATGGAAGCTAATTCTCTTTATTAATTTAGGAAAAATGAAGTTTAAACCCTTTTAGAAATTCGTGTACTAATTTGATGTAGTTTAAGTAGTTCAAGCTATCAATAGGTTCGTAAATAATTCAAGTATAGTATGCTTTTGGGTCCTAACTACTCGGACAATAGCATAATAGTAGCTACGCACGGACTCTCGTGACCTCGTGCGTACGTAGCCCCCACAAATAGGAGCACATAATCAATTATTTCACGTATGGGGACAATTCCCTCTCACAAGGTTAGAAAGGAGACTCACCTCGCTCCGAAGATCCATAACCGGCATTCCACACCCTTCCGGGGACTCTAATTGATGCACCATGCTCCAAAACTAGCCAACGGTTACGCAAATCCATTAATATATGCTCAAATATTCATTACAATCTAATTTATAGCAATTCCTAACTCCGATCGAAGAGTTGACCAAAATGCCCTCAGGCCCACGTGCCCGGAATCCGAAATTTCTCGAAGATATACTCTACCCATAGCTTCACTAGCTCAAATATATAATTTACTCCTAATTCCATGCTCAAATTCGTGGTAAAAATCCAATTTATCAAGTTTCTAGGTTTCCTTCCTAAGATCCCAATTCTCCCACAATTTTCATGTCTAATTCCATGATATAATCTCGTATTTAACTTGGAAATGAGTAGGAGTAACTTACCTTAACATCGATGACGAAATCCCATCTTGGAGCCCTCCAAAAATCGCCCCAAGCCATGAAAAATATGAGAGAAATGAACTCAACCCTAATTTTAAACAACCATTCTGCCCCATCTATTTTCGCTTCTGCGGAAATATTTCCTCTTCCGCGGTTCTGCTTTTGCGGACAAAATGCCATTTCTGCGGACACTGGGCTCCAGCCCAATTTCGCTTCTGCGGACGGCCCACCGCTTCTGCGGACGGCCCACCGCTTCTGCGGTTCCGCTTTTGCGGATCTAGGGCCGCTTCTGCGATTCGCCCTATGCTGCCCTTCTTCGCTTCTGCGATGCCCCCTCCGCAGATGCGGTCCCGCTTCTGCGAAAACCTTACCGCATCTGCGGTCCACTCTGAGCCGACCTAATCCACTTCTGCGACCTCTTCTCCGCAGATGCGGTATTGCGGCCAAACGCACACGCAAGTATACGCGGTCGTCAGGTAATAAAGTGACTAAAAGTTGGATGTCGATCCCACGAGGACTTGTGATTAACTATTAACTAAATTAGACTATCCTAATTATCTATACAAGAATTAAACCAAGAAGTATTTGATTCTAAACTAATGAAAATAAAAAAATATAAATAATGAACTTCTAACAGAGAGAAAGAGCAGATTTTTATGATATCAATATAATGAAAACGATCTAGGGTTATGGGCTATCTAACATTCCTATTCTATTCTTCAATTGAATTGACTAACCAATTTATCTAGTTTATTGGTTGACAGGGTTAATATTGCTCATAAGAAACTGTCGAATTCTTACTCGCCTATTCAAGCTAACCTAACGCCTATATGTCTATGGAATTAGAATCAACAAGAACGCATTTATAATTCCTGTAAATCAACCAAGCAAGGCAATTAGGTATATGTCTATCCCAATTGCTAATTCGTTCCCCGAGGCCCAGGTTCAAGAACTTGCTCTACTCAATCCTATACCCAATCTAGAATTCCCACTTTCGAGTTCAACTCTAGATTCGTAGATAGTATTCAATTGGTGATCAAGCAATCAAATAANCAGGCAATAAGCCACTCCGGACATAATCAAAAGTCTCATATGATGCCACAACGTGCCAATAGGCTACCAATTAGAATGCGATACCAAAGGAAAACGAACTCTGGAAGGAATTACCTAACTCCCGCACTAATGCGGACTTTCCCTAGAAAATAGGAAGCGAGACGCACAACAATAGCATATAGAAAACTATACTCAACATCACACTGTTGCGGCGCGCAACCCGATCCAAACATAGATCTCGCATAAGGAGATTGCACATCGAGCTAAATTTGCCCATTACAATAAAATATCGAATTTCGGTCACAAGCACGCCAAGTGCATAATAGCATCCCTGAGGGAACATGTAGCGCTATAAGCCACGAAACCCAAGCACAACTGAGGTGCGATATACAATCTGAACACAAGAGCCTTTTGGCTCATAAAACACCATTTCTACTCGGATCCTCAACACGTAAGCAATTTCTCAAGCCGTCTCACAACTCACACGGCGCAACGTATCACTACACGAAATATCTGACAGCGAAATAACACCCTGACTACTCCTCCACAAGGAACACATACTAAAATGAACACAACTTGCCTGACATAGAGCCCATATTCACATTTAAATTCATCCACCGACCTCAAGTCAATCACGATCATATCAACTAAACCAATAACCTTTCGAAGGTCCATACTAGCTCCCCTTTTCTCATAAGACATAAGAACAACCCTCATTACCGGAGCGAACCTCCATAGTACATAACCCAATAAACAGAGTGCCCTCTAGGCATAAATTCCCAAATCAATGATATTACCACAATCCTCATACTTGGCTTAAATCTTTAATCAATCAAGTGACTACATGCCACATTTATACAATCTTCCTATGGGACACACTCCCACAACCTACCATAACAAATAACTGGGTCTTACCTCCAAACTGTCGGCCGCACTAACGCTGAAAAGCGATCAAGAATAATTAACCAGGATCCAAAGCCCCTTTTTACAAGACACTGATCTCAGGTGGCGCTGATGACAAAGCCAACTTACCTTAAACATCGAAATTCCTTTCCTGCTCCTCCGAGCTTGTGACATCCTCGTCAACACCGAACTGTTACCTTGCTCTTCACTGCAAATTCCCTACCACTCACTGCACTTAACATGCCAATATACGATAGAACTCGTTTTTCGTCCTAGCTTCGGAACCACTAATAGGTTAACACTTCGTCACATAAAAGCTTTTCACTGAACTCGCTTCGGGAGGAACATATCATCACACAAGCAAATTCTCATAACCATAGGTCATGCAAATCTCAAAGTAGTGGTCTAACCACCATAGCCCTTCCAGAATCTGCTTCCACACAACAAGCCATAACAGTAGAATGCTTCTGAATAACATCAATTGCGGCGGCTGACGAGCCTGATACGTACCATCACAAATCACTCGCATAACTCGATCACGCTGAGGAATCTGGTCACTGACACCAATATGCCAAATTCAATTATGGCCAATCAATCTACCTTCTTCCAGTTTATCCTTGATTGCCTTATAGATAATACTAACTCTATCCAACACATATCATACTCCATCTGCACTCATCTTGAGTGACCTTGAATCACAAAACTATGCTGTCCCAAATCCCATGAACCATTTCATACCTTCCTTGTGCGCACACTCGCACTCCCAACTGATATGCCCATTCTGCTAATCCTTCTACGAACCCGAAGTCCTTTCTCATCTTTCTCTCAAGAGTTACACTGCGAGTCAAACATCATAGAACATTCTGGGACTCCACTCATAAGCTGCTACAAAAGCTTGATTCTTATCTGTACTTATAGGCTCGAAATCATTAGGCACCATACTTTACCTCTTTTGAATCCATTAGGACCGTTACTGAGAGCCACCCGCTCTGACTTGGTCCCGAATATAATCAACCTCATAAATCTTATAACGCATGAATACCCTCTCGACGAGGCGCCCGACGGAATCACTTCCTTTGAAACACGTATTTATACAAGGCATAAACCCTGAGTCCTTCCCCAAGTCTGAACATGGGCCAACAAGGCCAACGATAGCCCATCTTTAATAATTCTTTTGCTCAAATTACCACTTATGGCCTTTTCCCGTAGCGGAAACGGCTCATCAATATGCCAATAACCAGAAACCTCGCAAGTAGCTAACTATGCAACCCAATCATAAGCGGTGAGACTCTCCCACTTAGCTTGAAGCCATTATTACACAACCCTGGAACTCACCGGAATTCTTTATCTCTTATTGACATAACCTTGCGCAATCAACCGCCTAAATTTTTGGATTCTTTCTGTAAAAACCCCCTTTTATACTCTGAATCATCAACCACATTCGCACAACCGATCTCTTCGCTGAATAACCGATAGAATTCTTCGCAAAAGCCTCGCCAACCACGCGACCGCTAACCTGTTCACAGGCAATAATCCACTTGTGGAACTCGCTCCCCGACAACTTCCAATGCTACTGCGCGGGAGTACAATTACTACGACATCAATAACCCATCCTGAGTTCGAGCTCACTCTCTAGCTGGACAAGTCCGTCCACCCCTCGTGGACATCAATTAAATGCGCGGCAATATTCCTCCAGTCCCAAGTTATGTTGTATCCTCCTCCATTCACGAAGCTCCGTCCTGTTATATCAAGTCTCCTGCCGCATGATAGCCCATATTTCTAATTAATCTGCAGGCTTCAATCGCCAGCCACTATAATCCCAAATCATTCCAAACTTTCCTTAAGGTGCATAATCATCCTACCACCAAGCCCATATGCAACATCCGCCACTCTCCCACTTTGGGCAAACTCACTTCTTTAATCAACTACTTGACCTTTGTTTCATGCACCTAGCCTTCTAGGAATTTTAGTCACCGTCTGACACTTTCCTCACATCCTTCTTCATCCTTTGCTACTCAGTTATTGCCCTAATAAAACCTATCTTCGCAGCACTTGAATCCCCAAGTCGCTACTAACCTTAAATTTCGCCAGAGATCGTCTCTCTCGAGCTGCCAATATTATAAATGTCGATTCAACCCTGAACTACCTTACCTCGCGTCATCTAACAGGCACTTCTTCAATACTGACCCGCAATGTCCTGCTCCAAAGGCAAATTGTAGAAGATCATAACACCGACGAACTTAGTATGCTCAATTAGGACAACTACCCCCCATCATAGAAGAAATCTCCACCATGCTTGCAATTACCAAGTCTCATTACCTCCCCAGCCCACATCTGACCATTCTTAGCCCGATTGCCTTTCCCCTGCCGGAAATAAAATACTAAATTCTCTAGATTATGCACTGAGTCAACCTCTCTTCAAGTCATTCATTACCCCGACACGTGGGCAACATCCTACCAATATATCACTACTGCAGAACAATCGTTCATAAGCATTATGGCAACTTGTGCCTAGCCTCAGAGCCCTCAGAAGTACCGTTACTGAGCTGAAACAACAAAATATTCTTCCATAAGGCGACGATAATAATCCGATCAGCTATACCAGGAGAAACATCCTGCATCACATCTTGTAATACCATCATGACTCTTCAATTCTCGATTTATAACAAGCGCTTTGCGTCGCATAAGGTTGAGTAGGAAGGAAACAAAGGCATAAGCCTCACAGGAATCAAATTGCACGATGAGGAATCAAGAAGGGAAGTACTCCTAACAGCCCTGCAGCCTCCCGAGGATAAGTACAGACGTCTCCGTACCGATCCGCGAGACTCTACTAGACTTTCTCATGACCCGTGAGACCTAAGGTAACCTAGTGCTCTGATACCATGTTGTCACGACCCAAAATCCACTAAGGGTCGTGATGGCGCCGGACACTGCTGTCAGGCAAGCCAAACAAGTTACTTAATCAAATTCTCGTTTTAGTACTTCTGAAATCTATGATTTTCCTTCAAGTTTAGCAAAATTAAAGAATATAGTCTCAAATCAAATTTAAATGATAAGCAGTTAATATAATACTTCAAACTATCCCAAAACTCGGTGTCACAAATGCATAAGCATATACTGATAAGGAAGTAAAATACAACATCCGTCCAGAATACAATGGACAGGAAATAAATACAATGTACTGAAGAGGGCTATACTAGATGCGGGCCGCCTCGAATAGTGCAACTCACCTAGCCCCCAAATCATCCGCGCTGCTACGCCTAGTGGGCTGCTAGAAATAAATATACCTGTGCAACAAAATGACAGAAGTGTAGTATGAATACGTAAACAACGTGTACTCAATGAGTATCCCGCCTAACCTCGAAGAAGTAGAGACGAGATGGTCAACTTCGACACTTGCTAGAGGTCAATTGACAATATACTAAGAATGTGAGGAAATCATGGATTTATATAGCAGTTCTAATTCACGAAGCCAGAAAACAGATAACCACCTTCAACAAATAATCAAGGATTTTCAAGGTTTACTTTCCTTTATTTTATCAATTTATCTCAAACCATGAAAGGCAGCATCAACGTATAAAATTCTCAGGCAACAATATATAAATCATGCGCAAATCATGTCGAGGCGACGGCCCGCTCCAACAGAAATGAAATGTGCACTTGCCGAGGGTCGACGGCGCGCCTATAGATGCATCTATTTAATCTGCCGAGGCGTTCGGCCCGTTCCAAAATAAACACATAGAGACGTTCAATCAATAAGCCAACATGGGGCAATTATTCAAAGGGAAGCTAATTCTCTTTATTAATTTAGGAAAAATGAAGTTTAAACCCTTTTAGAAATTCGTGTACTGATTCGATGTAGTTTAAGTAGTTCAAGCTATCAATAGGTTCGTAAATAATTCAAGTATAGCATGCTTTTGGGTCCTAACTACCCGGACAATAGCATAATAGTAGCTACGCACGGACTCTCGTGACCTCGTGCGTACGTAGCCCCCACAAATAGGAGCACATAATAAATTATTTCACCTATGGGGACAATTCCCTCTCACAAGGTTAGAAAGGAGACTCACCTCGCTCCGAAGATCCATAACCGGCATTCCACGTCCTTCTGGAGACTCTAATTGATGCACCATGCTCCAAAACTAGCCAACGGTTACGCAAACCCATTAATATATGCTCAAATATTCATTACAATCTAATTTATAGCAATTCCTAACTCCGATCGAAGAATTGACCAAAACGCCCTCGGGCCCACGTGCCCGGAATCCAAAATTTCTCGAAGATATACTCTACCCATAGCTTCACTAGCTCAAATATACAATTTACTCCTAATTCCATGCTCAAATTCGTGATCCAATTTATCAAGTTTCTAGGTTTCCTTCCAAAGATCCCAATTCTTCCACAATTTTCATGTCTAATTCCATGATATAATCTCGTATTTAACTTGGAAATGAGTAGGAGTAACTTACCTTAACATCGATGATGAAATCCCTTCTTGGAGCCCTCCAAAAATCGCCCCAAGCCATGAAAAATATGAGAGAAATGAACTCAACCCCGATTTTAAACAACCATTCTGCCCCAGCTATTTTCGCTTCTGCGGAAATATCTTCGCTTCCGCGGTTCCGCTTTTGCGGACAAAACGCCGCTTCTGCGAACACTGGGCTCCAGCCCAATTTCTCTTCTGCGGACGGCCCACTGCTTCTGCGGTTCTGCTTTTGCGGATCTAGGGCCGCTTCTGCGGTCCGCCCTATGCTGCCCTTCTTCACTTCTGCGATGCCCCCTCCGCAGATGCGGTCCCGCTTCTGCGGAAACCTTACCGCATCTGTGGTCTACTCTGAGCCGACCTAATCCGCTTCTGCGACCTCTTCTCCGCAGATGCGATCCCGCTTCTGTGGAACCTTGACCGCATCTGCGGTCCTCAAACCCTTGACCAAAAATCGCATCTGCGCTTTCCTAGCCGCTCCTGTGGCTCCGCACCTGCGGCCCCTTTTCCGCAGGTGCGGTTATGACAGCAACCAGCAGTTCAGCCCTCTTTCAAACTCCAAATTCGATCCGTTAACCACCCGGATTCCACCCGAGGCTCCCGAGACCGCAACCAAATATACCAACCAATCCCAAAACATACTACGGACTCACTCGAGGCCTCAAATCACATCAAACAACGCTAAAATCATGGATCGACCTCCAATCCAAACTTAATGAACTCCAAAAATTCAAACTTCTATTTCTGATGTTTAAACCTATCAAATCACGTCCGATTGACCTTAAATTTTGCGTACAAGTCATATTCGACATTACGGACCTACTCCAACTTCTGAAAACGGATTCCGACCCCGATATCAAAAAGTCAACTTCCGGTCAAACTCCTCAAATCCTTCCAAATTCTATCTTTAGCCAAATGACTCCAAAATGACCTACGGACCTCCGAATTCACTTCCGATCGCGCTTCCAACTCCAGAATCACCATACGGAGCTATTCACAGACTCGAAATCCCAAACGGACATCGATAACACTGAAATGCACTTCAAGCCAAACTTATGAAATTTCTTCAAAAATGCTAACTTCCACAAATAGGCGCCAAAATGCTCCCGGGTTATCCAAACCCCGAACCGGGCATACGCCCAAGTCCGAAATCATCATACGAACCTGCTGGAACCTTCAGATCCCGATTCCGAGGTCGTTTACTCAAAATTCCAATCCTAGTTCATTCTTTCAACTTTAAGCTTCCGAAATGAGAATTCTCTTTCAGATTCAACTCTGAACTTCCCGAAATTCAATTCTGATCACGCGCACAAGTCACAATACCTGAAATGGAGCTGCTCGCGATCTCAGGCTGCTGAACGGAGCGCTAGAACTCAAAACGACCGGTCGGATCGTTACACAGTTAGATTATGCTCAATAACTTGTAATATTCAATTCATCATATATGATATAATCAGTTAGAAAGTTAATAAAAATTAGATATATTTTATAAATGTAACTTAATATTTCCCTATTTCGGATTGAACTTAAAATATTGACTTATTCATAATTTAGTATATTTTCTGAAGATATTCGATTTATTAAATCCCTTTATATCAACCATATCAAAAATTTTAATTCTTAAAACAACTAGAGTTAAAATAATTATTTTGATTTTAAATTTGTTCAAAAATAATAATAACCAGCTGTATGATGCTCAATGACTTGTAATATTCAATCCAACATATCTCACACAATTAAGTTTCATATAGGATCAACATTTTAACTATTTACCTATAAATAAATCGATAAAATATTAAATAGATATAATAAATATTGAAGGATGAATTTTACATATCATGTTTTTGTAACGTTTAAAAAATATAACTTTTAAATAAAAAATAATTTTTTCTTCTATTTAATATTTTTAAAGTGTATTGAAAGAATTTCAAACTTAAATATGTGGTTATAAAATTTTCAGATAAATTTTCAAGTTAATATATATCCAACTAAATCAACATTTATAAAATTCCCATATAAATTTCAAGAACAAATCCTCAATCAAAACCATATCAATGAAATACTCAAATAAGTTCACAAAAACAAGTTTTCAGCCAAAATCACACAAATCATCTTCAATTAATTTCTTAGGTAATAGATTTTCTAGGTAAATTTCAAGAAAATATTTCCAGCTAAACTTGCAATAATAAAATTCAAGATAATAAAATTCTCAAGTAAATTTTTTAGAAATAATTCAAGCTAATATTGCAGCAACAAAGTTGAAGATTTTCTAATAAAATATCTATGTAAATCCTCAAGAATAATTCCCAACTAAAATTGCAAGAATAAAATCTCCAAGTTAATCCCTAGGTAATAAATTCTTCAAGTAAATCCCCAAGAAATAATCCCCAACTAATATATCACAAAAAGATTCCCAGGTAATTTCCTAGGTAATAACATCCTCAGGTAAATTCCCAAGAAATAATCCCCAGCTAAAACTGCAACAACAAATCCCGAGATAATTCCCTAGGTAATATAATTCCCATGTAAATCCCCAAGAAATAATTCCTAACTAAATTCGCAAGTAACATTACCTGGGGAAGTTCCTACAAAATCACAAAGGAAATAATTTTTATATTTTTCATTATTTACTTGCGAAATTACCCACGAAAATGATACTTGGAATTATTTTCCCAAATAAATCCCCAGGTAATATTTTGGCGCTAAATGGCGCCAAATTTATTCGTAGATTTACCTGGGAAAATCGAATTGGCAGGTAAATATTCTACAATCTAGGAGTTATTGGATTTTCGCATGAAAATTTGCAGGAATTATCTGCAGAAAAAATTCCCAGATAAAATCCCCATGTAATTTAAGGTTTTCTTGTAGTGACCCCAAATGGTTCGACAGGGGCCCTCTCTCCCCTTCGAGGGGCTTCGTTACTGGTTTCTCCGGATTCATCAACTAAGTACCCCTCGGCACCCAATGTGTTTTGATCGTCGGTCAGCCCGGGGACTTCGTCTGAGCTCCCCTCAATGATTCCCTCAGCTCGGGTAGGGACCACCTCGGCGGCCTTCGTTCCGGCAGCCTTCGGCTCTGTCACCTTCGGCTCAGTGGACTTCGAAGAAGCAGTGCTCCCTCTCCCCCTAAGTACCAGCTGGCAGTCATCATTCTCCTCGCCCTCGGCGCAAAGATTTTCGGCCACATCCCGAGTTAAGGCCACTTAATCGACCTCGGGCTTTTCAACTTTAGCCCTTTTGTGCTTCGAGGCTCAGCTGGTGTTTTCTTCTTCCTCTTTTTCTCCTTGTCAGGCTTCGGGGTATCTGCTTCCCCGGGCGAGGGTTCCCTTATCAAAACGGCCTCTCCAAGGCCTGCATAGGCACAAAGGATGAGAATACTATCGAGAGATATCTTCTCTAAGGAGCTCAAGTATGACAGAAATAAAAACTCACCATGAGTTTTGGCCTCCCAACGGGTCTTAGCCAGATCACACCACACGCGCTTAGCGTATGGGCACATCGAATCGAGTCGTCGAACCCATACCGGGAGATCCTTGACTGCACCGGGGTACCACTCGACGTTTGTATCATCAAAGAGAGATAATTCAAAAAGAAAGAAAAGATATCCGATTAGCGAAACATGTTTACTTACGATTCATATTCCATTCCTCGGGGAATGGCACTCTCTCAGTAGGGATCAGATCCAAGGTCCTGACTCGGACAAAGCGGCTCATCCACCCTCGGTCCTTGTCTTCGTAGATGCTAGCAAAAAAGGCCTTCGGGGATCGACGTATTAACTTAATCAGCCACCTCGATAAAGTCGGGGGCTATACAGTCTATCAAATGATCTAGGTAAAAGGCATCCCCTCGACCATGTTTGAGAAATACCTAATCAAATAGACGATGCGTCAGAATGATGGATAGATTTGTCCAAGCATCACCCGATATTGTCTGCAGAAATCGAGGATCATTGGGTCTATTTGTGGCGAAGAGGCTCCTACCGGGCCTAAGGTAAAAGGATATATGTATACACTGAGGAAACCGGCTTGGTGCTTGGTTATGTCTTCCCCACATGAAGGAATCTCTAATTGCACCGCCTCCCCCCATAGGCAGTCGACCTTAACTTTCTCAATGTCAGTTATTAGGCTGTGTATCGAGACATGGGCTTGCATCGTCCCGGAACAGAGGAAGGCTTTTCGATCTGGAAATTAGAAGATGTATCACAAGGCCCGGGAATACACTCCTCGATATTAGGAGGAGCTGCCGGTTTTCCTTTGGTCATTCGAGAAGACGATGAAGCTTTTTCCCTTTGAGGAGTAGTTTAAAAGTTTTAGCAATCTCTAAAACGAAAGATCCAAGAAGATGGAAAATGTTGTTAGAAAAGAGAAGGGAGAGTCCAAGGTAATTGAAAAGGGATAAATGAAAGTACTAAGAGAGTAATATCTGCGAGGTTATAGGATTTTGTCTATTTATAAAGATCGTTTGAACGTGCTGAGGAAGCCTAAAGGCCAACCATTGGCCGCCTACAATTAATGATTTTGAGAATCGTACAAAAGCAACCCTTCAGTCACTTCAACCGCTTATGTCATGATGTTGATGCCAGGACCCAAGCATCGGGAATCAGATTGTCAGAAATTATTAAGAACAATCTATGAGCAGGGCTCGAGTAGACACTCGCTCAACTATTAAGCCCAAGGGCTACCCAAGTTCGAGCCAGTTCTCACTCGGGGGATATTCATAAAGCCTCAGGACTATCTTTACTTCGAGTTTGAGCGAATGCTCGCTCGACTTTTAGGCCCAAGGGCTACCTGAGTTCGAGCCAGTTCTCACTCGGGGACTATTCATAAGGCCTCAGGGCTATCTTTACTTCGAGTTTGAGCGAACGTTCGTCGACTTTTAAGCCCAAGGGCTACCGAGTTCGAGCCAGTTCTCACTCGGGGACTATTCATAAGGCCTCAGGGCTATCCTTACTTCGAGTTCGAACAAACGTTCGCTCGACTATTAAGACGAAGGGCTACCCAAGTTCGAGCCAGTTCTCACTCGGGGACTATTCATAAAGCCTCATGGCTATCTTTACTTCGAGTTCGAGCGAACGCTTGCTCGACTATTTAGTCCAAGGCCTACCCGTGTTCGAGCAAGTTCTCACTCGGGAGCTATGTATAAAGCCTCCAGGCTATCTTTATTTCAAGATCAAACAAATTTTCACTCAATTAGGGGCTACCCGAGTTCGAGCAAGCTCTCAGCGATGGCTACTTGTAAAGGCCTTAGGGCTATCTTTATTTTCAGATGATCGAGCAAACGTTCACCCGGTGCTAAATTCGAAGGTTACTTGAGTTTGAAGAAAATTCTCACTCGAGGGCTACCGACAAAGCCCAAAAGGGCTAGCTTTATTTCGAAAAACCGATACACAGCTCTTGCTCAACTCGGACTCGGAAATCCTGGTGACCTAAGTTCGCGTCAAATCAATCCTAGCTTAGTCCGAGGGATAACAAAGGACTTCAAAAAATGTCATATTGATCGAATAAAAACCTAAGGGTTTATTATTTTTTTCCAGAGCCGGTATTTGGACTAATCGTTGGAGCCGTACACTTGAATTTTTCACAAATGAAGGCAGAGTGAAGTTCAACACAAATTGAAGGTAAAATAAAGAAATTCTTATATTAAAAAAAGATGTTTACAAAGCCCACGAGGGGCCCTTACACAGAAATGAAGAAGCAAAAAACAACAGCCAAAGGCCTAATCTACTTTTGAGGGAATGTCCTCGAGAGCAACATCCTCGAGAACCTTTTCCTCGGGGACTTCTTTTCGACTTTTAGAGCATTGTCTTCGAGAGCCTCCTCCGAAACAGAAATAGATGAAGAAAGGGCTATAGTCTTTCAAAGAGCAAAAGCTTTTGACAAGCAAAGAAAATTGTGGCCTGGTGAAAGGCTTGGCGAGTATGGGCCTCGTCAGCACTACTATTGTGAAGCCACTTCTTGAGACATTGCACCAGTGTGGGATGCAACAGTTAGTAGATAGCACTGCCTCACTCCATGGAAAGCAAAAGGAATGAAGCGCCACACCAGGTTGAAATTAAGAGAGATGAGCAGCGGTTTACAGTCCACATATCTTCTGATACAGGAAGAACCCGATGCCCTCCTCTCATCGATTCGAGCCAACAACAACAACAACAACTCAGCATAATTCCACTTAGAGGGGAGAGTCTTTGAAACAGAGCCATGGCATAACTGATAAGGTTGCTGCCTTATAACCTTGTGGTCACAGTTTTGAACCATAAGAATAAGAGATCAGAAGAGGATATGGAGAAGGGAAAAGACTGAAGATTGTTAAAGAAGGAATGAGTGAAGCTTTGGTTCCAGAAATCCCCTATTTGTAGAGAAATGACGACGTAAACCAACGGCGCATTCAATGTTTTTGGGGAAACGAACCGGCGGTGCATTCAATGCTCCTGGGGGAATGAACCGATGAGATGTTTCGATCGTTTCGAGCGCATGCGTCACAAATGTGACGCCATCACGAGAGGTTAGAGAAAATCAAGGTCAAGATCGTTTCTTATCATTTCATTCTAAGAAACACGGGGACTATCTATATACGGTCAAAATCAGGGAAGGCCGATTCTAAGGCTTCTATGGCCTTTCGAGCCCGGCCTCGATGGGATCGAAGCACAGCCCAAGGCTCGTCCTCGAAGCATTCGCTTCGGTGGGGCATATAGAAGACTTATCATGCGTACCTCGAGGAAGCATGAAAATCGACGACCGTCATGGAAAGGCGGGAAACTCCCGATGGCACGGGATGGGGACTAACAGAGTCTGCAAGAATAGTACGAACCCATACTGAGCCATTATACAGCTGTACCAATAGCTTTTCCTCGTCATTATTAGACATGTACCATCATTATTAGACATGCACCATGTTGGGATTATCCCCTCCTATATAAAGGGGACCCTTGTCATTTTGTAAGGACACTACAACATACTGAATACAATACAACATTCTCTGCTCTTCTATAAACGTGATCAAATAATTGTTCTACACATTTATCGCTTATTCTTTCATCATTCATTCATTGTTCTTCATTTATTGCTCATTATTAACCGTCAAGGGCTATCTTTGAGGCCTTCATTATCATTGTTTCTTCATTGTTAGTTCATTGCCAACTACCCTTACTACATCGAAGCTTCTGTTCCAGCCAGCTCGAGGCTCGATTTTGTGATAGATTTTGGTTTGCATTTCTTATTTTCTTTACTTACACTTAGCGTCTATTGCTTAACAACTAGATTAAAATAAATCACAGATTTTTAACCACAAAATTAAATATAATTGTCATTACCATTTTCAAAGTAAACATTCCTGCATTTGCCGCTTTTGTTGACCGGAACACCTTTTTTAGGACGAAGTCCCCAATCTTGAAGTACCTTAAATTAGCTTTCCTATTGTAATATCGTTCAATCATCTGTTTTTGAGCCGCCATTCGAATTAGTGCTGCTTCTTTCCTTTATTCTAATAAATCCAAATTTACCCGCAACTCTTCCTTATTTGTTTCTTCAGTGGCATGCGTGTACCTCATACTTGGTTAACCTATCTCTACCGGAATTAAATCTTCTGCACCATATACAAGTGAAAACGGAGTCTCACCCGTACTAGTTTTTGCAATTGTTCGGTAAGCCCATAGCACCCCTGGTAATACTTCTGGCCATTTGCCTTTTGATTCTTTCAATATATTTTTTAAGTTATTGATATTAATTTTTGTTTTTCAATTCAGCTTGTCTATTGGCCGCAGGGTGGTAAGGTGCATATGTAATTCGATTGATCTGCCAACTCTGAATGAATTATGTGATTTTTACGCCTATGAATTGTGGGCCATTGTCACATACAATTTCCTTTGGAAATAAAATCGACATATAATGTTTCGCTAAATGAAATCGCTAATTTATTTTTCCCGCACCTGTTTAAAAGCACATGCTTCTACCCATTTTGAGAAATAATCTATTCAAACTAACAGAAACCGTACCTTTCGTTTAGCTTGAGGCAACGACCCTACGATGTCCATGCCCCATTTCATGAAGGGCCATGGTGAAATAACTAAATGCAACAGCTTTGCTGGTCGGTGCATGTTATTGGCGTATCCTTGACATTTATCGTGTCTAGCTACAAAGTTTTATGCTTCCTCTTCCACTTTTGGCTAGTACTATACTGCTCTTATTAATGTTTTCACCAACGATCTTCCCTCGGCATGATTACTGCAATGCCCCTCATGTACTTCTCTCGTTACATACTTCGTTTGTGATGGACCAAGATACCATGCTAAAGGTCCACCAAACATCTTATGATATAAATTTCCACGAATTAAGCAGTACCAAGCAGTTTTCTGCCTTAGCAATTGTGCCTTCTTCTTATCTTCAGGCAAGATACCATACAGCAAAAAGTTCACAAATTCGTTTCTCTAATCCCAATTTAAATTATTAAAATTTACCTCACTCTTGGTTTGATCGAGTGCCGAATGAAACAAACGTATCACAATAGTATTTTCTACACTAGTTACATCTGTGACAGACGCGAGATTTGCCAACGCATATTCTTCTGCATTTTCCTCCCTGGGTATTTACACGGCTTTCCATGTTTGGAATTGTCTAATCAATTCTTGTACCTTTTCCAGGTATTGCTACATTCGCGTCTCTCTTGCCACGTAAGTCCCCTTTTGATCATAATTTGTTCGATACCAAGTTCTCGTGCCAATTCCAAGCTTGTAATCGCAGCTTCGTACTCTGCCTCATTGTTAGTGATGGATAACATTTTATTGCTTGTCTTATGACATCGCCTGAAGGTGGAATTAGAATAACTCCTAAACCTGGCCCTTTAACATTTGAGGAACCGTCAGTAAATAGGGTGCAAGTCCTCGGGTTAGCTCTGATAAACACTTGTAGTTCTTTCTCTACCTCAGGAACTAAATTCGCGCTAAAATCTGCTAACACTTGCGATCTTATTGCAGTTCTAGACTGATATATGATATCATACTCACTGAGTTCTATTGCCTACTTAGCTAGTCTACCCGATAATTTCTGTTTATGTAGTATGTTTCTTAGGGGGAAAGCAGTTATAAAAAAAATAGGATGACATTGAAAGTAAGGTCATAACTTCCTAGATGCCATAATTAACGCTAACGCAAGCATTTCTAGGCGTGAATACCGTGTTTTAGCATCTAGCTTCCCGTACCAACACTGCACTTATTGCTACATCTGACATAACAAGGTAAATGAACAATCTTTCACCTTCTTTTGGTTTGGCCAAAAACGGCGGGTTTGATAGATATGACTTCAGGCCCTTGAGAGCTCGCTGGCACTGTCGGTCCATTCAAACTGATTTTGCTTTTTCAGTACTGAAAATAATTTAAAACTTTTTTCTAATGACTTCGATATAAATCTCCCAAGAGCTGCTATCCTTCCTGTTAATCTTGGCACTTCTTTCTTGCCCGTGAGTATATCCGGTATCTCTTCAATAGCTTTGATCTGTGCGGGATTTAATTCAATACATCTGTTAGAAACAAGAAAACCTAAAAACTTTCCTGAAGCCACGCCATAAGCATAGTTTTTCGTATTTAACTTCATTGAATTTGCGGAGAATCTCAAAGGTGTCTGACAAGTGTTGAAAATGATCCCCTGCTTGTATCGATTTGACCAACATGTTGTCTATGTCGGCTTCCATAGTTTTTTCCAGATGTTCTTGGAACATTTTAGCTACCAACCTTTGATATGTAGATTCGGCTTTTTTCAAGCCAAATGGCATGACTTTGTAACAATGTCTATGATAAATGAAGTTTTTTCTTCATCTAGAGGGTCCAATTTTATTTGGTTATAACCTGAATATGCGTCTAAAAAGCTTAACATTTCATGACCTGCACTAGAATCAATTAGTTGATCTATATGTGGTAAATGAAATTAATCCTTAGGACAAGCCTTATTAAGGTCAGTATAGTCTACACAAACTCGCCATTTTCCATTATTTTTTGGAACCACAATAGTATTAGCTAACCAGTCAGGGTATTTTACCTCTCGTATTGAACCAATTTTTAAAAGCTTTTGTACCTCATCCCGGATCACTTGATTTTTGAAGGACCCCTGTTTCCTTTTCTTCTGCTTAACATGTGGGTGTGAAGGATCCTCATTCATATCTTGAGTCATCACCTCCGGCGGTATACCTGTCATATCTGAGTGCGACCAAGTAAAGCACTCTGTATTAGCTCGTAAAAATTCTATTAACTTACCTTTCATTTCTGGTCTTAAATTTGCCCCGATGTAAACTTTTCTGTCTGGCCAATGGAAAAATAGTATTACAGCTTAGAGCTCCTTGGTAGTTGTTTTAATATTTTCATTTTCTTCTAGCTCTTGAATAACATCGGGTATAGAATCAACATCAGTCTGTCCTTGCGTGTCTTCAGTTGAGGTTTTCATAACAGTGTCCTCAATCGAATTCTATAGTTTCTATTTCGCGTCTGCATCTTGGGTACTGTGCTTGCGATCACCACTGAGTTGATACTTCTTGAAGCTTATTGATCTCCACAGATTTGTCGGATTCCCTACTGTGAAGGAAATTTGATAACTTGATGCAATGTGGAAGGGACATCGTCCATATCATGAATCCACGGTCTTTAAAGTACAACTTCCCCTTTTGTAATGACGCTTGTATTATAAAACCCGTACAAGGACCCTGCTTTTGGTATGACCTTACATTAGCTTGCATTTCATTCACCACCCTCAGAATGATGTTCACTGAGCTACCTGGATCAATCAAAACTCATTTTACGTTAGTATCATGTATAAGTAAAGATATTACCAGTGCATCATTGTGAGGGATTATCAAGCCGTCCGCATCCTCATCATTGGATGTTATACTATCGCCATCCAAGATTTGGTGAACTCGCTTTCCGTGAGTGACCGTGACGTTTGATGTCTTTTTTGCAGCTGTATATGTTACTCCATTGAGCTCATCTCCCCCAGTTATTACGTTGACTGTTCTTTATGGTGATGGAGGTTTTTGGGGCTCTTGTCTGTTCTTCATATATGATTGTCTTCCTTTCTCACTGAACAGATTAGTAAGATAACCTTGCTTCCACAAATGCTCGACCTCTCCTTGCAGAAGCCTACAACATGGTCATGATTGTTATGAAATTCACACTAGAAATCTTGTTTTTTTTTTGCTTGGATCTGATCTCATTTATTCAAGCCACCACACCTTATCCCCAAACCTCTTAAAATAGCCACTAACTCGGAGGTGCTGGTGTTGAAGTTGTAATCTCCTATCCTTGCTTGCGTATTGGAATCATTGCTTCAAGCATCTCGTTCCTTTTAGAACCTAGATGAAGAATTCGTGTCTTTTTGCCATGGTTTTGAATCGAATTGTGCACTTTCCTGATTAGACCGAGAGTCTCGCCCTGCAGGTCCCATGTACGGCTCGTACCCATTTTTTCCGGACCCTTTTTCTGATTCTGAACATCTCGATCCTGGCCTCTCATCGTCTCTTGGCTGTGCCACAGTATTTTCTTCTATCCACAACTTTGTACTGTACTTATTGTACAGATCATTCCAAGTTGTTGCTGGAAATTATCGCAAACTTTCTTTCAGTCTCCTTGTGGCTTCTGAACTTTTCTCGTTCAAGTTTCTCGCGAATGTCATAGCCGCCCAGTTATAAGGTACTCGAGACAACATCATCCTCTCCCGCTGGTTTATCTACGAATTCCTTGAGCAGTTCTGTACTCCCTTGTTTAACCTTAAAGATGTCTTCCATTCTTTTTTAAACTTTTTGAGCTCCCCAATGTACTTTTATATTTGAATCTACAAGCTCAGCAAAAGAATCAACAGAATTTTTGGGTAAAAGAGAATACCACGTTTGTGCTCCCTTTGTGAGTGTTTCACCAAACTTTTTAACCAAACCCGATTCGATTTCCTGTTTGGTTAAGTCATTGCTTTCATGCCAGTAATGAACGCAGTTACGTGATCTCGAGGGTCGGTTGTTCCATCATAATAGGGAATATCAGGCATTTTAAATTTTTTGGGATTTGGTAAAGGTGCAACACGTGGCTTCTAGGATTGTTGTGAATACTTGTCAATATATACCCCTGTGATCAGGGGTGGTACGACTGGTATCTGCTCTATACGATCGTTCTGTTCCTGCAACTGTTTCTGCAAAGTTAGCACTAAACTTTGTAAATTAGAACTATTTGGCGTACCCGGTCCTCCATCATGAGATTCATTAGGATTTTTTCCACTTCCAAAATTATCAAATCGTGAACGGGTGTTCCCCAAAGTTGTTGTATTAACGGGTGGAGGAGTCTGTGCCGCATTGGGTAATCCTCTGACAAAAGATTGTAGCGCACAGTTCACATGTTCCGCAATCAATTGCTTAAGAGCATCTTGCTCCATGGTTTGGTCATTTCCCTGCTGATCATAAGCGCATGAAGTGGATCTTTCAGGCGAACTTCCACGGGACTGTTGAGGGGATCCCGTGGGTGTGTGGTGTGGTGGAGTTGCACCTTGTTGGTTCAGCTGGTTGTTGTCGTTAACGGTTGACAAATTTTATTGTTAAAGATTGGAAAGTGAATAGATTATCAGATTTCGGTAACCAATTTGTTTAACCCAAAAATAGATTTCTCGGTCAAAGTCAATATATTGAAGAAATCGGGATACTGATAACCAAGATTTACTTCACTTTCCAAACAATTTGAAAGATTAAATCAAGGAATGAAATTAATCGACAAAGAAAATAAAAAATAAACTAATAATCCACAACTTTGTATTGTACCTATTGTACAGATCGTTCCAAGTTGTTGCTGGAAATTATCGCAAACTTTCTTTTAGTCTCCTCGTGGCTTCTGTGCTTTTCTCGTTCAAGTTTCTCACGAATGTCATAGCCGCCCAGTTATCAGGTACTCGAGGCAACATCATCCTCTCCCGCTGGTTTATCTACGAATTCCTTGAGCAATTCTGTACTCCCGTGTTTAACCTAAAAGATGTCTTCCATTCTTTTTTAAACTTTTTGAGCTCCCCAATGTACTTTTATAGATGAATCTGCAAGCTCGGCAAAAGAATCAATAGATTTTTTGGGTAAAAGAGAATGCCACGTTAGTGCTCCCTTTGTGAGTGTTTCACCAAACTATTTAACCAAAGCCGATTCGATTTCTTGTTTGGTTAAGTCATTGCCTTTCATGCCACTAGTGAACATATTTACGTGATATCGAGGGTCGGTTGTTCCATCATATTTGGGAATATCAGGCATTTTAATTTATTTGGGATTTGGTAAAGGTGCCACACTTGGCTTCTAGGATTGTTGTGAATACTTGTCAATATATACCCTTGTGATCACGGGTGGTGCGCCTGATATCTGCTCTTTACGATCGTTCTGTTCCTGCAACTGTTTCTGCAAAGTTAGCACTAATCTTTGTAAATTAGAATTATTTGGAGTACCTGGTCCTCCATCACGAGATTCATTAGATTTTTTCCACTTCCACAATTATCAAGCCTTGAACGGGGGTTCCCCAAAGTTGCTGTATTAACTGGTGGTGGAGTCTGCGCCGCATTGGGTAATCCTCTGATAAAAGATTGTAGCGCACAGTTCACGTATTCCGCAATCAATTGCTTTAGAGCATCTTGCTCCACGGTTTGATCGTTTCCCTGCTGATCATTAGCGCGTGAAGTGGACCTTTCAGGCAAACTTCCACGGGACTGTTGAGGGGATCCCGTGGTGTGTGGTCTAGTGGAGTTTCACCTTGTTGGTTCAGCTGGTTATTGTAATTGACGGTTGACAAATTATATTGTTAAAGATTGGAAAGTGAATAGATTATCAGATTTTCGATAACGGAACCAATTTGTTTAACCCAAAAATAGATTTCTCGGTCAAAGTCAATATATAGAAGAAATCGGGTTACTGATAACCAAGATTTACTTCACTTCCCAACAATTTGAAAGATCAAATCAAGGAATGAAAATAATCGACAAAGAAAATAAGAAATGAACTAATAATCCACAACTTTGTATTGTACCTATTGTACAGATAGTTCCAAGTTGTTACTGGAAATTATCGCAAACTTTCTTTCAGTCTCCTCGTGGCTTCTGAACTTTTCTCGTTCAAGTTTCTCGCGAATGTCATAGCCGCCCGGTTATCAGGTACTCGAGGCAACATCATCCTCTCCCGCTGGTTTATTTACGAATTCCTTAGGCAATTCTGTACTCCCTTGTTTAACCTTCAAGATGTCTTCCATTCTTCTTTAAACTTTTTGAGCTCCCCAATGTACTTTTATAAATGAATCTGCAAGCTCGAATCAATAGAATTTTCGGGTAAAAGAGAATACCACGTTATTGTTCCCTTTGTGAGCGTTTCACCAAATTATTTAACCAAAGCCGATTCGATTTCCTGTTTGGTTATGTCATTTCCTTTCACGCCACTAGTGAACGTAGTTACGTAATCTCGAGGGTCGGTTGTTCCATCGTATTTGGGAATATCAGGCATTTTAAATTTTTTGGGATTTGGTAAAAGTGCCACACTTGGCTTCTAGGATTGTTGTGAATACTTGTCAATATATACCCCTGTGATAAGGGGTGGTATGCATGGTATCTGCTCTATACGATCGTTCTGTTCCTGCAATGCAAAGTTAGCACTAAACTTTGTAAATTATAATTATCTGGAGTACCTGGTGCTCCATCACGAGATTCATTAGGATTTTTTCCAATTCCACAATTATCAAACCCTGAACGGGGGATCCGCAAAGTTGTTGTATTAACTGGTGGAGGAGTCTCCACCGCATTGGGTAATCCTCTAACAAAAGATTGTAGCGCACAGTTCACATGTTCCGCAATCAATTGCTTTAGAGCATCTTGCTCCACGGTTTGGCCGTTTCCCTGCTGATCATTAGCGCGTGAAGTGGACCTTTCAGGCAAACTTCCACGGGACTGTTGAGGGGATCCCGTGGTGTGTGGTCTAGTGGAGTTTCACCTTGTTGGTTCAGCTGGTTGTTGTCGTTAATGGTTGAAAAATTTTATTGTTGAATATTGGAAAGTGAATAGATTAATTGTTTTTCGGTAATGGAACCAATTTGTTTAACCCAAAAATAGATATCTCGGTCAAAGTCAATATATAGAAGAAATCGGGTTACTGATAACCAAAATTTACTTCACTTTCCCAACATTTTGAAAGATTAAATCAAGGAATGAAAATAATCGACAAAGAAAAGAAGAAATGAACTAATAATCCACAACTTTGTACTGTACCTATTGTAAAGATCGTTCCAAGTTGTTGCTGGAAATTATCGCAAACTTTCTTTCAGTCTCCTTGTGGCTTCTGAACTTTTCTCGTTCAAGTTTCTCGCGAATGTCATAGCCGCCCTGTTATCAGGTACTCGAGGCAACATCATCCTCTCCCGCTGGTTTATCTACGAATTCCTTGAGCAATTTTGTACTCCCTTGTTTAACCTTAAAGATGTCTTCCATTCTTTTTTAAACTTTTTGAGCTCCCCAATGTACTTTTATAAATGAATCTGCAAGCTCAGCAAACGAATCAATAGAATTTTTGGGTAAAAGAGAATACCACGTTAGTGCTCCATTTGTGAGTGTTTCACCAAACTTTTTAACCAAAGACCATTCGATTTCCTGTTTGGTTAAGTCATTGCCTTTCACGCCAGTAGTAAACGCAGTTACGTGATCTCGAGGGTCGGTTGTTCCATCATATTTGGGAATATCAGGCATTTCAAATTTTTTGGGATTTGGTAAAGGTGCCACACTTGGCTTCTAGGATTGTTGTGAATACTTGTCAATATATACCCCTGTGATAAGGGGTGGTATGCATGGTATCTGCTCTATACGATCGTTCTGTTCCTGCAATGCAAAGTTAGCACTAAACTTTGTAAATTAGAATTATTTGGATTACCTGGTCCTCCATCACGAGATTCTTTAGGATTTTCTCCACTTCCACAATTATCAAACCCTGAACGGGGGTTCCCCAAAGTTGTTGTATTAGCTGGTGGAGGAGTCTGCGCCGCATTGGGTAATCCTTTAACAAAAGATTGTAGCGCACAGTTCACATGTTCCGCAATCAATTGCATTAGAGCATCTTGCTCCACGGTTTGGTCGTTTCCATGCTGATCATTAGCGCGTGAAGTGGACCTTTCAGGCGAACTTCCACGGGACTGTTGAGGGGATCCCGTGGGTGTGTGGTGTGGTGGAGTTGCACCTTGTTGGTTCAGCTGGCTGTTGTCTTTAACGGTTGACAAATTTTATTGTTAAAGATTGGAAAGTGAATAGATTATCAGATTTTCGGTAACGGAACCAATTTGTTTAACCCAAAAATAGATTTCTCGGTCAAAGTCAATATATAGAAGAAATCGGGTTACTGATAACCAAGATTTACTTCACTTTCCCAATAATTTGAATGATTAAATCAAGGAATAAAAATAATTGACAAAGAAAATAAGAAATGAACTAATAATCACTCCAAAAATTACGGCTTAAGGCTTTTAGAGTAAAGCAAAGAATAACTGTATGAATTTCAATATTGTTACTTCCATTACAAATGAGATTTTAGTCCTTATAAGGAGCATATAATTATAACGGTCCCCTTACTTAATTTGGGCTCACTAATAGTATCAATTTTCTTGATTGCCCGTTATCATGTACAACCGTAACAGAACCATTATGACTTAAGATTCCTTGTATCTGCTCTGGTTTTCCTTCCTTATTTATGACATGTTCTTGTATCTTTCCTTCTTTACAACCTTTATTCATTTTGTTTCTATTTCTCCTTTTACAGCTGTCAGGTTTGATTTCTTTCCTAAGTGTAACCCCATGTGTGTTTCTCCCATACCTTTTTCGTATTCTTTGACATATCTTAATTAAGAACGCCACTTGTCCTTACATCGATGTTCCATGTATCTTGCCCCGTCAGCTTATTGATAGCCTACGTGTGATGTCATTTTCCACCAATATATACTCAACTAAAAATAGATTATTTCTAACATGAAATATATTCTTGTACATAGCAAAAGAAAACTACCAGTCAAATTAGAATGTAAAGGCAAAGAACTAGACTATTATACTAACAAAGAACTAGACTAAAAGTGCAAACGATTAACATGTACCATAAAATTTTAGAATATATATATATATATTATATATATATATATATATATATATATATATATACTATAATATATATATAATATATATTATAGTTCGTAATTGGTTCGATTTTTAGGTTATTTTTTTTATTAAAACCAAGACCAAACAATATTTGATCGTTTTTAAAATTCGAAATCAAAACCAAACCACAAACCAAAAAAGGGTCGGTTTGGTTCGCTTTTCGATTTGATTCAATTTTTTGGGTTTTCACGAATACACCCTAGTAGTGACAATTGTGTGATGGTAGCTAGAGGTAATGGTTGTGCAACAATAGCTGATGATACAGGTGGTTGGTGGTGTTAGTTGTAAATATTGATTGCACGATGGGAGCTAATAACCTAATGGAGGTTGTAGTTATTTTTTAATTTATTTCAGAAAATAATAAAAATAAATACTTATAAAATGTTAAATCTTTTAGGATTTTTTGAAGTAATGGGAGCCTCGAAATAATGGTAAAGTTGTCTACTTATGATCTATACGTTACGAGTCTGAGTCGTGGACGTCACTACTAATAATGTTTGCATTAGCGTAAGTTGTCTACATCATACCCTAAGTGCGACGACCCTAAATTCCCACCGTCGGGACCGTGATGGCACCTAACATCAAACTTGCTAGGCAAGCCAATGTTAGAGTTTTATTAGCCAATTTCCTTTACGTTTCAGTGATTAACAATAAACAAACAAAGTGAGTCGAAATAAGTGCGGATAAGTAAATAGCCTCTTTGTTTATATTCTATTACTATTACTACCTAGAATCCGATGTCACAATGCACGAACGTTCTAAGATTTTACGATAAGCATTTGTCCGAAAGAAAATACAACTGTTAACGAAATAAGGAAAACAGCAAAGTATGGGGTATAGAAGGGGACGCCAGGGCTCTACCTTGGGTTTCTAAGCAAGTGAATCTTACATCCAACCCCTCGATCAGCACAAACCTGCTCCAAAATTTGCACAGGAAGTGCAGAGTGCAGTATCAGTACAACCGACCCATGTACTGGTAAGTGTCGAGCACAAACTCGACGAGGTAGTGACAAGGCTACGCGGGGCATTCACAATATAACCAATGTATAATAGAAGCATAAGGAACGACAGGATAAAATAAGGTAGTAACTTGTAAGGAATGAATACAGTTCTCGAAGCATATCATTAGTGCTCAGCTATTACCAATCGTTATGTACAGTTTAAGACTACCGTTCAGCTAACAGAGTCAAGGAAAAATACAAGCATAAAGATTGTTGCGACGTGCAACCCGATCCCACCATATCATAATAATCACAATCACAGTTCACCCTTATTTCACCACAATCCACCCTTATTAAACTTGTTGCGGCGTGCAACCCGATCCCACCGTACATAGCATTTCACTCTTATGCCTCCTTATTTGCTCAGCAAGTACAGAAATTACATAATTCAAATCACGTAACCTTCACAAGGCTCAACTTCAAACTAAAACATTTAGGAAGATTATACACTATGAGACTTTGCACAAGTAATACTACACAGCGAGACCAATCCATAATATGCCTTGAAAGTACCAATAACCAGCTCAAACAATAATAGGAGACAACAAAGTTACGAAAGAAATTATACTTTGAATAAAGAGATACAATGTCTAGAAAGTAGCAATTGGGCATGGAAATACAAGTAAAGCATGTAGCAGTTAAGGCAGGAAAAGACAATATAAGAAGAACGGGAAGGAAACAGGCAAAACAGATAAATTGGCGGCGCATAGGTACTCGTCACCTCACCTATAAACCACTCACATGGATTTCATATAGCAAATAAGTCAAGCATTCCTAATCCCTCGAGTCAAAGTTAGACACGACACTTACCTCGCTCTACGGGCCACTCAATGCTCAATTTCCGTTTTTCCTCTAGTATCCACCTCCAAACCACTCGTATCTAGCCACAATTTACTCAATAACATCAATTATTGCTAAAGGAATCAACTACAATGCATAGATTTAGATTTCTTAAACTTTCCCCCAAAAAGTCAAAAATCGACCGGGCCCGCTTCGTCAAAACCCGAGGTTCGGACCAAAATCCATTTATCCATTCACCCCCGAGCCTGGATATACAATTGATTTTGCAATCCGACCTCAAATTGAGGTCTAAATCCCCAATTTGAAAAAATCCACAATTCTTCCTAAATCCCTAGTTTTCTACCATGAAAGAACAGGATTAGAGCTAGGAAATCAATGGGTAATGTTAGAAATGGAAGAAAATGGGTTAAATAATACCAACCTATGATTTGGTGTTTAATTTTCCTTTCAAAATCTCTTCTAAGTCGATTTCTAATGAAAGAGTTGTGAAATTTTAGAAAAATCCTATCACTGTTCTGTTTAAATCACAAGCATCAGACCTTCTTCGCGTTCGCGAAGGGTCTATCGCGACCGCGAAGCAGTGGCTTAAGTAGCCTACGGGTTCGCGAGATACTCTTCTTGTTTGCGAAGGCTTATTCCCACCAGCCTACGTGTTCGCCAGCCATGTGCCTCGTCCGCGAAGAGCATAGGTCACTTCCCCTTCCCCAGGTCCCATGCCTACGCGCTCTCGAGAGGCTGGTCGCGTTCGCGAAAGGTAATACCCCCAATGCTCCGCTTCGCGAAGAAGAAAGTCACCCTGCCCCCATTTTACCTTTCCCGTTCGCGACTGTGCCTTCGCGAACGCGATGAAGGACACACCAGATATCAATTAAAGCCAAAAACCAGATTTTTCTAAGTTCAAAACATCCCGTAGCCTATCCGAAACTCACCCGAGCCCTCGAGGCTCCAAACAAAAAATGCACACAAGTCCTAAAACGTCATACAAACTTGCTCGCACGATCAAATCGCCAAAATAACACTTAGAACAAAAAATTTAGCACCAAATCGAATGAAATTTTCAAGAAAGCTTTAAAACCTCTATTTTCACAACCGGACGTCCGAATCACGCCAAATTTCACAGAATAGTCATAAATATGATAAAAACCCTGTACCGGGATCCGGAACCTAAATACGGACCCGATACCAACAACCGTTCATCCTCGAACAGACATAGAAAAGAGCCTGAGCTAGTGAATAGGTGGGTATATCTGCTCCGCATATCGGACTCGGACTCCCTGGTAGCTGCCTCAACAGGCTGACCTCTCCACTGCACTCGAACTGAAGGATAACTCTTCGACCTTAACTGACGAACCTGCCGGTCTAGAATAGCTACCGGCTCCTCCTCGTAGGTCAAATCCTTGTCCAACTGGACAGTGCTGAAATCTAACATATGGGATGGATCGTCGTGATACTTCCGAAGCATGGACATATGAAACACTAGATGTACACTGATAAACCTGGTTGCAACGCAAGTTTGTAGGCCACCTCTCCCACTCGCTCAAGGATCTCAAAAGGCCCGATATATCTACGGGTCAACTTGCCCTTCTTTCCAAACCTCATTACACACTTCATGTGTGATACCCAAAGCAACACTCTCTCTCAGACCATGAATCCCATATCACGAACCCTATGATCCCATAACTCTTCTGCCTGGACTGAGCTGTGCGAAGTCTATCCTAAATGATCTTAACCTTATCCAAGGCATCCTGTACCAAATCTGTAGCCAATAACCGAGCCTCCCCCGGCTCAAACCATCCAACCGGCGATCGACACCGTCTACCTATAATGCCTCATCGGGAGCCATCTGGATGCTCGACTGATAGCTGTTGTTGTAGACAAACTCTGCTAGCGGCAAGAACTAATCCCACGATCCTCTAAAGTCAATAACACATGCGCGGAGCATATCCTCCAATATCTTAATAGTACGCTTGGACTGTCCGTCCGTCTGAGGATGAAATACAGTGCTCAACTCAACCCGCGTACCCAACTCATGTTGTACTTCCCTCCAGAAGCACAAGGTAAACTGCATACCTCGATCAGAAAAGATAGACACGGGCACACCATGAAGACGAACGATCTCACGGATATAAATCTCTGCCAATCGCTCTGTAGAATAGGTAGCTGCCATGGGAATGAAATGCGCTGACTTGGTCAGTCTATGCACAATAACCCATACTGCATCAAACTTCCTCTGAGTCCGTGGGAGTCCAACAACAAAATCATAGTGATACGCTCCCACTTCCACTCAGGAATCTCTATCTTCTGAAGCAAACTACTAGGTCTCTGATGCTCGTACTTTACTTGCTGACAATTTAGACACCGAGCTACATGTGCAACTATATCCTTCTGCATCCTCCTCCACCAATAATGCTTCCGGAAGTCCTGATACATCTTAGCAGCGCCCGGATGAATGGAATACCGAGAACTGTGGGCCTCCTCTTAAATCAACTCACGAAGTCCATCCATATTAGGCACACAAACACGACCGTGCATCCTCAAAACTCCATCATCTCCAACTGTAACCTTCTTGGCATCACCGTGTCGCACTGTGTCTCTAAGGACAAGCAAAGGAGGGTCATCATATTGCCGCTCCCTAATGCGCTCAAACAAAGAAGACTGAGCGATTGTGCAAGCTAGAACACGACTGGGCTCAGAAAATATCCAACCTCATGAACTGATTGGCTAAGGCCTGAACATCTAGTGAAAACGGTCTCTCACCGACTGGAATGTACGCAAGGCTACCCATACTGGCTGACTTCCTACTCAAAGCATCGGCCACCACATTGGCCTTCCTAGGATGATACAACATGGTGATATCATAGTCTTTCAATAGTTCCGACCACCTCCTTTGCCTAAAATTGATCTCTTTTTTCTTGAACAAATACTGCAAACTCTGATGATCCTTGAACACCTCACACGACATGCCATAAAGATAGTGCCTCCAAATCTTCAGCGCGTGAACAATGGTTGCTAGCTCCAAGTCATGAACAGGATAATTCTTCTCGTGAACCTTTATCTTTCGTGGAGCATATGCAATAACCTTGCCACCCTACATCAATACCGCACTAACTCCAACACGAGATACGTCACAATATACTGTATACCTGAACCTGTGGGCAACACCACCACCGGCGCCGTAGCTAAGCTATCTTGAGCTTCTGAAAGCTTGCCTCACACTTGTCTTACCATCTGAACGGGGCACCCTTCTGGGTCAACCTGGTCAACGGGGCTGCTATAGATGAAAACCCCTCCACAAACCGACGTAATAACCCGCCAATCCTAAAAAACTACAGATCTCTATGGCTGAAGTAGGTCTAGGCCAGTTCTTGACTGCCTCAATCTTCTTAGGATCCACCTGAATACCTTCTGCTGATTCAACGCGACCCAAGAAAGCAACTGAACTCAACCAAAACTCGCATTTTGAAATCTTAGCGTATAGCTGGCTGTCTCTCAGAGTCTGAAGAACAATCAAAGATGCCGCTCATGCTCCTGTCGACTACGAGAATAGATTAAGATATCATCAATAAAAACAATCATAAAGGAATTCAGATAGGGCTTGAACACCCGGTTCATCAAATCCATGAATGCTGCTGGGGCATTTGTCAGCCCGAATGACATCACTAGAAACTCATAATGCTCATACCGAGTCCGAAAAGCTGTCTTAGGGACATCAGATGACCTAATCCTCAACTGATGGTAGCCAGACCTCAAATCGATCTTCGAAAATACCTTGGCACCCTGAAGCTGATCAAATAAGTCATCAATCCTCGGCAATAGATACTTGTTCTTGATGGTGACTTTGTTCAACTGCCGATAATCTATGCACATCCTCATCGATCCATCCTTCTTCTTCTCAAACAACACAGGCGCACCCCAGGACGAGACACTAGGTCTAATAAAGCCCTTATCAAGCAAATCTTGCAACTGCTCCTTCAACTCATTTAACTTTGGCAGGGCCATACGATACGGCGGAATAGAAATGGGCTGAGTGCCTGGTACCAAATCAATACAAAAGTCAATATCCCTGTCGGGTGACATCCCTGACTGGTCTGCAGGAAATACCTCAGGAAACTCTCGAACAACTGGTAAAGAGTCCATGGAAGGAACTCTCCGCACTAGAATCGCGGACATAAGTAAAATAAGCTAGACACCCCTTCTCTACCATATGCCGAGCTTTTATATAAGAGATAACCCTACAGGTAGAATAACCAGGATTTCCTCTCCACTCTGATCGAGGCAACCCCGGCAAGGCTAAGGTCACTGTTTTGGCGTGACAGTCCAAAATAGCATGATAAGGTGACAGCCAATCCATCCCCAAGATGGCATCAAAATCGACCATATCGAGAAGTAGGAGATCTACACTAGTCTCAAGACCCCCAATAATAACCACACACGAATGATAGACACGTTCTACAACAATAACATCCCCCACAGGTATGGACACATATACAGGGGAACTCAAGGAATCACGGGGCACAACCAAATATGAAGCAAAGTAAGATGACATATGAGTAGGTAGACCCTGGATCAAATAGAACTGAAGCATCTCTATTGCAAAATGAAACAGTACCTGTGATAACCGCTTCAGAAGACTCAGCCTCAGGTTTGGCTGGAAAAGCATAGCATCGGGGCTGGGCCCCACCACTCTGAACCGTATCTCTAGGAGGACCTCCTGCTGGCTGGCCTCCACCTCTAGCAGCGTGGCCTCCACCTCTAACAGCCTGACCTCCACCTCTAGCAGCCTGACCTCTACCTCTGGCTCCTTGACCCATACCTCTAGCTGGCTGAGCGGGCGATGGCGCACCCGGTGCCGGAATCATGGCACGAGAACTCTACTGCTGTGGCGGAACACCCAACAATCTCGGACAGGTCTTCTTGATATGCTCATAGCCACCACACTTGAAACATCCATCCTGATAATGTGGTCGGGAAAACTGTGACTGAATCGAACGGGCCGGCTGACCACGGAAATAACTTTGAATAGGAGGTGCACTGACAGGAGCTGGTGGTGCACTATAGGCTAGCTAATCAGAATGATGCACATGAGGACCACGAACACCTGAAGCACCATGGGATGCCTGGAGTGCTGAATGAAATGTCCTGGGAGGATGGCCTCTACCAAAAGTACCTCGACCTCCAGATGTGGCCCCACTGAATCCACCGGAGTGACGCGACCTCTTGTCAGACCCCTGACCCTCCCTTGAGCTAAAACCATCTCGACTCGCCTGGCAATATTGGCTGCCGCCTGAAAAGAAATCTCACACTCTCTCTCGGTAGGAAGTAGGAGAATAGCATGACGGGCTAGATCCACAAATCGAGTCTCGTACTAAGTGACAATCATTGAGCCCTGCTATAGACGCTCTAACTACCTCTGATAGTCCTCTCTCTGAGTGATAGGAAGATACTTCTTGAGAAATAGCTGAGAGAACTGGTCTAAGTAAGAGCCGGCAACCCAGCTGGTCTGGCCAACATATAATCCCTCCACCATTTCTTGGCGGAACCCGACAAATGAAATGCAACAAAGACGATCCCATTGGTCTCCACTATCCCCATGTTCCGTAACACCTCATTACAACTGTCCAGATAGTCCTAGGGATCCTCTGAAGATGCAATCGCTATAGTGAACTTGGAAAAGCTTGGTAAACCTATCCAATATCCACAAAGCCTCAGAAGACATAGCCGATCCATCACCAATTTGTGCTGCAACACCCGGCGGAACTACCCCAACGAGCCGAACTGCTGGAGTCTGAAACTGAGAAGCCATCTACTCCGGAGTGTGGGTAGCAGGAGTCTGTGCTGCTCCCCTAGCCTCAGAGACGACTGGTGCTATAGGAAATGTGCCGACCTGTGCCACATGCTCCATGAGGCCCACTAGACGGACCAAAGCATCCTGAAGTACCGGGGTAGCGATGAATTGTCACGACCCAGATTTCCCACCATCAGAGTCGTGATGGCGCCTACTCGTGGTAGCTAGGCAAGCCAACTTAATTACCTTTCCATCACTAGCAATTATCTTTAACAGTTTATAACATCAATATAGAACATAAAGTCTAATAAGAACAATAGCGGAAGTCTGTCTTAAAATGATGAATTTAAAATGCGGAATAGTCAAAAACAACCTCTACCCAAGATTTGGTGTCACATTACTCACGAACCACTAAGAATAAACTAAATACAAAGGTCTGAAAGAAATATAACAGCTGTCTGTCTCGAAACAAGGAGGCAACAGTCTAAAAGAAAACAATGAGAAGAGACGCCGGGCCTGCGGACGCCTGCAAGGCTACCTCAATCTCGTGAATATGAATCGCCTGCTTTCGAACTACTGCTGTTGCTGTTCCTCAAAACCTGGACCTGTGCAAAAATGCACAGAAGTGTAGCATCAGCACAACCGACCCCATGTGCTGGTAAGTGTCTAGCCTAACCCCGGCGAAGTAGTGACGAGGCTAGACTGGACACCACATAAACCTGTGCAGTTATAGATATACAGCGGAAATCGAATACAAAGCAATTACCAACATGGGAGGGGAAACATGCTATGGGGAGTTACAATAATAACAATAATCCAGAGTAACAACTAAAGAACCTTAGGTTCACAGTGAACAAGGAATCAATACTCAAATGTAAACACATAGCCTCAATAACTGTTGCGGCGTGCAACCCGCTCCATAATTACCATTGTTGCGGCGTGCAACCCGCTCCACAATACCACTGTTGCGGCGTGCAACCCGACCCATATCATTTATCATGTATCGTTGTTGTGGCGCGCAACCCGATCCTCACCTTTTATTGTTGCGGCGTGCAACCCGCTCCACAATATCATTGTTGCGGCGCGCAACCCGATCCTCATATATTATTGTTGCGGCGCGCAACCCGATCCTCAACATCATTGTTGCGGCGCGCAACCCGATCCTCACATATTATTGTTGCGGCGTGCAACCCGACCTCAATATCATTTTACAGTCCGATCCCCAAACAACAGTCACAATTAAGGGGCATAAAATAAGCAAATATTTGACAACATCCCGGCAACGGAAAGAATCCAACAAGTTCAACCAAACGTACCCGACAAGGGAATAATCAACAACGCTTTCTCTTTCTTACTTTCCTTATCTTATAATTCACTTTACTATTTTGAGCCAACGCTCCAAAGAATCAAGTCATTTCGTATACTTTCAATATTCGTATCACAATTCGAGCCAATGCTCCAGGAATCAAATGATCCTATTACCGTTCACATGTTATTCACAACATATAGAAATCCTCCAATAAACACGGAGTTCACAACCAAATCATGATAATCACATTATAAGGACTCACGGTCATGCTAGACACCAATGTATAGATACTCGTCACCATGCCTATACATCGTACTCGATCACATAGCAATTAGCAACAAGACTCAACTCCTATTCCCTCAAGCTAGGGTTAAACCAAACACTTACCTCAAAGCCTTGAAATCCACTTAATCCTCAACTATCGCTTTACCTCGTGATTCCACCTCCAATACAGTGATATCTAGGCATAATTAATTCAACAATATCAATAAAGACTCAATGGCAACTTCTCATAGCCTAGATATGAATTTTCTAGCATTATTCCAAAAATACCAAAATTAGACACCGGGCCCACATGGTCCAAACTCTAGGCTCGGACCAAAACCCGATCACCCATAACCCCACGAGTGCAAATATATAATTTGTTTTAAGATTCGACCCCAAATTGAGGTTGAATCACCCAAAATTCTCAAAACCCTAACTCTACCCAAAACCCATAATTTCTACCTTGATTTCATGTTTTTAGGGCTAGGAATTCACTAATTAATGAAGGAAATTGAAGGAAACAAGTTGAACAATGCTTACCCAAGAAGTTTTGATGAAAGGGAGCTTCAATGGACGCCTAAGTGCTTGGAGAAGAAAGGGTTTCGTGTGTTTTTATGAAAAATCCCGTGCTACTGTTCTGTTTCTTAACTTAAAAATTCGCTGGGCAAAATTGCCCTACGCGATCGCGGAAATAGGGATGCGATCGCGAAGGGTACCACTGACTGGTCATCGCGATCGCGTGGAGGGTTACGCGATCGCGTAGAAGAACTACTGGGGGTCCAAGGATTTGGCTTACGCGATCGCGTGGTTCAAGACGCGATCGCGAAGGAAGACGACTCGGTGCTATGCGATCGCGTGGGGAAGAGCGCGATCGCGAAGAAGGAAATCCTTGTGTAAAAATTGCAGAAAATCTGATATCATCCTAAGTCCAAAACCATCCCGAACACCTCCGAAAACACTCCCGAGCCCTCGGGGCTCCTAACCAATCACACACCCTAACTCAATAACATCTTACGAACTTACTCGAGCGATCAAATCGCCAAAATAACCTCAAAATCATTGGATCAAGCCTCAAAATCATCATTGTCCTTTCAAACTTCATAAACTTCAAACTTTAGATATTTAGGTATACGTCAAACGACGTCCGATTTCGACCAAAGTTTACAGAAAGCGCTTAACACATATTTAAGACTTGTAACGGGCGTCGGAACAAAAATACGAGCCCGATACCACAGTCTTTTAATCAATTTTCATTTCCATTTTCCTTAATAATTTCAGAAAAACAATTTCACAGAAAAATTCATTTCTCGGGCTCTAGACCTCGGAATTCGACTCCGGGCACATGCCCAAGTCCCATATTTTTCTACGGATCTTCCGGGACCGTCCAATCTCGAGTCCGGGTCCGTTTACCAAAAATGTTGACCGAAGTCAACCTTAAACATATTAATATCAAAATTCTTCAAATGTTTTTCACAGAATTCACATATTTCCACATAAAAGCTTTCCGGCTACGCGCCCGGACTGCGCACGCAAGTTGAGGCAAGTAAAAATGAGGTTCAAGGTCTCGGAAGCACAGAATGAATGAGGAAACAGGTGATGACCCTTTGGGTCGTCACATCCTCCACCTCTAAAACAACCGTTCGTCCTCGAACGGACAAAAGAAAGAAGTACCTAAGTCAGGAAATAGATGTGGGTAACGGCTCCGCATGTCGGACTCGGACTCCCAGGTCGATGCCTCAGGAGGGTGACCTCTCCACTGAACACGAACAGAAGGAAAACTCTTGAATCTCAACTGATGAATCTGCTGATCCAGAATAGCTACCGGATCCTCCTCATAGGATAAGTCCTTGTCCAACTGGATAGAACTGAAATCTAACACGTGGGCAGGATCGCCGTGATACCTCCGAAGCATGGATACATGGAAAACTGGATGCACGGCTGATAAGCTGGGTGGCAACGCAAGTCTATAAGCCACCTCTCCCACTCGGTCAAGAATCTCAAACGGGCCAATGTACCTAGGGCTAAGCTTGCCCTTCTTCCCAAATCTCATCACGCCCTTCACAGGCGACACTCGGAGCAATACCCGCTCACCAACCATGTAAGCTACATATCGAACCTTACGGTCTACATAACTCTTCTACCTAGACTGTGCTGAACGAAGCCTCTCCTGAATGATCTTGACCTTGTCCAAGGCCTCCTGAACCAAATCCGTACCTATCAACCGAGCCTCTCCCGGCTCAAACCATCCAACCGGAGACCGACACCGCCTACCATATAAAGCCTCATAAGGAGCCATCTGGATGCTCGACTGGTAGCTGTTGTTGTAGGCAAACTCCGCTAAAGGCAAGAACTGATCCCACGAACCTCCAAAATCAATAACACAAGCTCGAAGCATATCCTCCAAAATCTGAATAGTCCGCTCGGACTGCCCGTCCGTCTGGGGATAAAATGTCGTGCTCAACTCAACCCGTGTGCCCAACTCTCGCTGACCTGCTCTCCAGAAGCGCGAGGTAAACTGCGCATCCTGATCCGCAATGATAGACACGGGCACACCATGAAGGCGAACAACCTCCCGAATATAGATCTCAGCGAGCCTCTCAGAAGAATAGGAGACTGCCACGGGAATGAAGTGCGCTGACTTGGTCAGCCTATCAACAATAACCCATATCGCATCAAACTTCTTCCGGGTCAACAGAAGTCCAGTAACAAAGTCCATAGTAATCCGCTCCCATTTCCACTCGGGAAGCTCAATCCTCTGACGTAAACCACCAGGCCTCTGATGCTCGTACTTAACCTGCTGACAATTCAAACAACGAGCCACATATGCTACGATATCCTTCTTAATCCTACGCCACCAATAATGCTGCCGCAAGTCCTGATACATCTTCGCGGCGCCCGGATGAATAGAGTGCCTGGAGCTATGGGCCTCCTCTAAAATCAACTCTCGAATACCATCAACATTGGGCACACAAACTCGCCCCTGCAATCTCAATACACCATCATCTCCCAAGGTCATTTTCTTGGCACCTCCACGCTGCCCCGTGCCTCTCAGGACACACAAGTGGGGGTCATCAAACTGCCGATCACGGATACGCTCAAATAACGAAGAACGAGCAACCGTGCAAGCTAACACACGACTGGGCTCAGAAACATTCATTCTCACGAACTGTTTGGCTAAAGCCTGAACATCCAAGGCAAGCGGCCTCTGACTGACTGGAATATAAGCAAGACTGCCCATGCTGGCTGACTTCCTACTCAAAGCGTCGGCCACCACATTGGCCTTCCCCGGATGATATAAAATAGCGACATCATAATCCTTCAACAACTCCAACCATCTCCTCTGCCTCAAATTCAACTCCTTCTGCTTGAATAAGTACTGAAGACTCTTGTGGTCAGTGAACACCTCACATGTCACGCCATACAAATAGTGCCTCCAAATCTTCAAGGCGTGGACAATAGCCGCCAACTCTAAATCATGCACTGGATAGTTTTTCTCATGAATCTTCAACTGCCTCGAAGCATAGGCTATAACCTTGCCATCCTGCATCAATACTGCACCAAGTCCAATACGGGAAGCATCACAATAGACGGTATAAGGCCCAGATCCTGTGGGCAAGACCAACACCGGTGCCGTAGTCAGGGCTGTCTTGAGCTTCTGAAAGCTCGCCTCACACTCCTCCGACCATCTGAACTGGGCACCCTTCTGGGTCAACCTGGTCATCGGGGCTGCAATAGATGAAAACCCCTCCACAAACCGACGGTAGTAGCCTGCTAACCCCAAGAAACTCCGAATCTCCGTAGCTGATGCTGGTCTAGGCCAGTTCTTGACTGCTTCTATCTTCTTCGGATCCACCTGAATACCCTCAGCTGATACAACGTGGCCCAGAAATGCTACTGAACTCAGCCAGAACTCACACTTGGAGAACTTGGCATATAACTGACTATCCCTCAGAGTCTGAAGAACTACTCTAAGGTGCTGCTCGTGCTCCTCCTGGCTGCGGGAGTACACCAAAATATCATCAATAAAGACTATCACGAACATGTCCAAATATGGCCTGAACACTCGGTTCATCAACTCCATGAATGCTGCTGGGGCATTGGTCAACCCAAACGACATGACCAGAAACTCGTAATGCCCGTACCGAGTACGGAAAGCTGTCTTAGGGACATCGGATGCCCTAATCCTCAACTGGTGGTATCCAGATCTCAAGTCAATCTTGGAAAATACCTTGGCACCCTGAAGCTGATCAAACCAATCATCAACCCTCGGAAATGGATACCTATTCTTGATTGTAACCTTGTTCAACTGCCGGTAATCAATACACATTCTTATTGACCCATTCTCCTTTTTAACAACAATATCAGCGCACCCCAAGGGGAAACACTGGGTCTAATGAAGCCCTTCTCAAGCAAATCTTGCAACTGTTCTTTTAACTCTTTCAACTCCAACGGGGCCATACGATATGGCGGAATAGAAATGGGCTGAGTGCCCGGAACCAGGTCAATGCAGAAATCGATGTCTCTGTCGAGTGGCATACCCGGCAGGTCTGAAGGAAAAACATCAGGGAACTCACAAACAACGGGCACCGAATCGATAGAGGGAACCTCAGCACTGGAATCCCGAACATAAGCTAGATAAGCCAAACACCCCTTCTCGACCATACGCCGAGCTTTTACATATGATATGACACTGCGGGTAGAATGACCTGGAGTCCCTCTCCACTCTAAACGAGGCATACCCGGTAAAGCTAAGGTCACAGTCTTGGCATGGCAGTCCAAGATAGCGTGATAGGGTGATAACCAGTCCATCCTCAATATAATGTCGAAGTCAACCATGTCCAACAACAACAAATCTACTCGAATCTCACGACCTCCAATCACCCCAATACAAGAACGATGGGCTCGATCGACCACAATAGAATCACCCACCAGTGCAGACACATAAACAGGAACACTCAATAAATCACTAGGCATGACCAAATACGGCACAAAATAAAACCGAGGCTTCTCTACCACAAACCAGAACAGTACCTGCACCTCCACCTCTAATACCTTTACCTCCACCTCTCGCATATCTACCTCCACCTCTAATACTTTTACCTCCACAAAACAACCGAAAACGTAGTTGATCTATCACCGGCCCGCTGCTGCTCGGCTGAAGAGGCGGTACATGACCTCGCCATTCACGAAAGGACAAGAGTAGAGGTTTCAATTTAGCATTAAGAGAACAAAACCGTACGACAGGGAAGAATAGAACAAATGTGAAACTTTTCCTAACCCGGTAGCCTCTGGGGGATAAATACAGACGTCTCCGCACCGATCCCTCAGACTCTACTAAGCTTGTCTGTGAACTGTGAGACCTATGTAACCTAGTGCTCTGATACCAACTTGTCACGACCCGGATTTTTCCACCCTCGGGAGTCGTGATGGCGCCTACTAATGAGAGCTAGGCAAGCCAATTTTTAATTACCTTTCCATTAATAACATAATTCTTATAACCATTATCGGCAATAACACAAAAGTAACGAAATTAAATAATAAACGGAAGTCTCAATATTATAGAAAACTGAATAAAAATGTGGAAAATCCCAACAAAAGCCTCTACCCAAGACTGGTGTCACAGTTTCACAGACGGTCTAAGAATACTACACATAAAGGTCTGAAAGAAATAAACTCGACACTGTCTCCAGAAATACATGAAAGAAACAGGAATATAGATGAAAGGAGACACCAGGGCCTGCGAACGCCTGCAAGGCTACCTCGGGTCTCGCTGGACTGAAGGCCTGCTCTTACGCTACTGCTGCTGCCGTCCGAAGCCTGGATCTGTGCAAAATAGCACAGGGTGTAGTATCAGCACAACCGACCCCATGTGCTGGTAAGTGCTTGGCCTAAACCCGGCGAAGTAGTGACGAGGCTAGGACCAGACCACCAAATAAACCTGTGCAGAGATATATATATATATATATATACACAAGTACAACGGAGAAGTAGCAAGAAAATAACAATTTAAGCTGGGGAAGGGAGCATTCTTCAGGGGCAACAGTTAGAAATAAAATATCAGGATTAATAGAGAGTACATCTCAATTTAATTTCTATCAATAAGTGAAGAGATAAGGCAACTTTCATATCCAATTCATCTTGTTGCAGGCGTGCAACCCGATCCCATTTCTCAACAGCTCGTGGTAGGCGTACCACCCCCTCCCATTTCAATTAAATCAACAGTTCCTCCACAAGAAATTTACTCTAACAAACGTAACAAGTAATACGAGTTCATAAGACAACAAGTACACGAAAATTATGATTCACTAAGGGAAACAGTTAATGACAAGTAGCAATTAATTAAGGATTATAAGGGGGCAATTAGGCAATTTAGTAATTAACATGTTGAATGTCACGTAGCAAATAAGTCACATAGTCATGAAGCAATTTAGGCATAAATTCAAGACATAACATTACGCAAGGACACCCTGGTTCAATAATAACAAGTAACACGATAAAGGGGAATGTCAACGTAAAGAATCACAGAAATAATGGACTAAGACAAGTAAACAATATGGGAGGGGGAGCATACTGTGGGGAGAGAACAATATTACTAGCAAGTCCAGAATAACAATCTAAGGGCAGCTTGGAATTTACAGCGGACAAGAAACTAATCCCCAAAATAAACACACTTGCATCAATAATTGTTGCGGCGCGCAACCCGATCCCAATATATAACAACACTGTTGCGGCGTGCAACCCGATCCATAAATATCATTGTTGCGGCGTGCAACCCGTTCCATATCATTTAACATTGTTGCGGCGCGCAACCCGATCCACAAATATCATTGTTGCGGCGTGCAACCCGTTCCATATCATTTAACATTGTTGCGGCGCGCAACCCGATCCACAAATATCATTCAATGCACGGCATCACCCTTCGTGCTTTAATACTCCTCCTCACCCAATCAACAATCACAAACAAGGGTAAGGGAAACAATAAAACAAGAATAGAAGCCCCGACAAGGGTACACAAACCAACAAATAAAAACCCGGCAAGGGAAAATAATCAATAAGCAACAATACCCCGGCAAGGGAACAATTTAAATACTCTTTCTCTTTCTTTCACTTTTATTTCATATCTCACTTTACCACTTGAGTCAATGCTCCAAAGGGGTTTAATCATTTCATACACTTTCACATGTGTGATATAACTTGAACCAATGCTCCTCGATGTTCATAGGTCACAATTTCCTTTCACCAGCTTTTCACAACAATTAGGAATCATCACCAAGGTAAGAGGAATACAACGAAATCAAGATATTCACAATTTAAAGACTCACGGTCATGTTAGACACCAACGTATAGATACTCGTCACCATGACTATACGTCGTGCTCAACAATTAACACATAGCAAATAGGACTCAACTCCTAATCCCTCAAGCTAAGGTTAGACCAAACACTTACCTCGATGCCTTGAACTCAACTCAAGCCTCCACTATGGCTTTACCCCGTGATTCCACCTCCAATATACTCGAATCTAGCCACAAATTACTTAATTGCTTTAGTAAACGGTAAATGAATCAATTTGAATGCATAAAAATGAATTTCCCAAAGTTTTTTTCCAAAAATCCCAAAATCGCCCCCGGGCCCACGTGGTCGAAACCCGAGGTTCGACCAAAACCCGATTATCCATTCCCCCATGAACTCAGATATATAAGTTATCTTGGAATCGGACCCCGAATTGAGGTCCAAAACCCCCAATTTTAGAAAACCTAGGTTCTACCCTACATTCCCAATTTTCCCCATTAAAAACCTTTGTTTGGAAGTTGAAATTATGTTTAAAGATGTTAAGGAGTAAAGAAAATCAGTTAGAAAATACTTACCAAACGTTTTGAAGAAGAAGGATCGTTTGAAAAATCGCCTCTTATGTTTTGGGTTTTGAAAAAGTGTAAAAATGGCTGAAAATCCCGACTTATATACTTTGCTGAAGGACTGGCGCGGACCGCACAAAGATGCATCGCGGCCGCGCGGAGGAAGGGAAGAAAATGGCTCTCTGAACCTACCCAGCGCGGACCGCACGATTTTGGTGCGCGGCCGCGCTGGTGTCTTGCACCTGGAGCCTTCTCTGAATCTCCCAGCGCGGACCGCACGAACTTGGTGCGCGGCCGCACTGGTCGAACCAAGGCTGGGGACCCCTCTGAATCTGGCCACGCGGACTGCACCGCGGCCGCGTGGCTTCCAGCGCGGACCGCGCGGTAATGACCGCGGCCGCGCTGGGGCCTGCAACACTGCAACATCTGACACTTTAAGCCTAAGGCCTCCCGGGACCTACTCAAAACTCACCCGAGCCCTCGGGGCTCCAAACCAAGCACACACACACTAACTCAATAACATCTTACGAACTTACTCGAGCGATCAAATCGCCAAAATAACCTCAAAATCATTGGATCAAGCCTCAAAATCATCATTTTCCTTTCAAACTTCATAAACTTCAAACTTTAGATATTTAGGTCCGAAACACGTCAAACGATGTCCGATTTCGACCAAACTTTACAGAAAGCGCTTAACACATATTTAAGACTTGTACCGGGCGTCGGAACCAAAATACGAGCCCGATACCACAGTCTTTTAATCAATTTTCATTTCCATTTTCCTTAATAATTTCAAAAAAACAATTTCACAGAAGAATTCATTTCTCGAGCTCTAGACCTCGGAATTCGACTCCGGGCACATGCCCGAGTCCCATATTTTTCTACGGACCTTCCGGGACCGTCCAATCTCGAGTCCGGGTCCGTTTACCAAAAATGTTGACCGAAGTCAACCTTAAACATATTAATATCAAAATTCTTCAAATTTTTTTCATAGAATTCACATATTTCCACATAAAAGCTTTCCGGCTAAGCGCCCGGACTGCGCACGCAAATTGAGGCAAGTAAAAATAAGGTTTTCAAGGTCTCGAAAACACAGAATGAATGAGGAAATAGGTGATGACCCTTTGGGTCGTCACACGTTTGAAGACCTTATTGTTCGTCTACGGATTGAAGAAGACAACAAGGCCGTTGAGAAGACGTCCCATGGTAACTCAACAATAATGGGAGAAAATATTATTGAGGAAGCGTCTACTAGCAACAGAAAGAGAAAGAAGCCGCCTGGTCCAAAGAACTACCCGAGCAAGAAGAAGTTCAAAGGTAAATGTCACAACTGTGGAAAGGTTGGACATAAGAATGAGGACTGTCGTGCATCGAAGAAGGGCAGGAAGAAGAGTCAAGCAAACATGGTTGAAAAGAATGATGAAATGGAGGACTTATGTGCCATGCTATCTGAATACAGCTTGGTAGGAATTCCCAAAGAGTGGTGGATTGATTCTGGAGCCACTCTCCATGTTTGTGCTAACAAAGAATTATTTGCCTTTTATGTTCCCGTAGGGCCCGACGAGACTATCCTTATGGGAAAACTCCGCAACAACAAAAATTGAAGGAGTTGAAAATATACCTTTGAAGATGACTTCGGAAAAAACTGTTACTCTAAACAATGTTCTCCATGTTCCTGAAATTCGCAAGAATTTGGTCTCCGCTGGACTTCTTATCAAGAATGGATTTAAGTGTGTGTTTGTTTCTAAAAAGGTTGTAATAAGTATGAATGATTTGTATGTAGAAAAAAGTTACATAACTGAGGGCCTTTTCAAGTTAAATGTAATAAATATTGATATTAATAAAGTTCAAGCTTCTTCTTACTTACTTGAGTCAAATAATTTATGGCATGCACGTTTAGTTCACGTCAACTTCAAAACTATAGGAAAAATGATTAACTTGGAAGTATTGACTAAATTTGAATGTGCTAATTTGAAATGTCATATATGTGTGGAATCTAAGTATGTTAAACATCCTTATGAATCGGTTGAAAGGAATTCAAATTTAGACTTAATTCACACTAATATTTGCGACATGAAGTCAATACCATCTCGCGGTGGAAAAAGTATTTCATAACTTTTATTGACGACAATACTAGATATTGTTATATTTACTTCTTAATATTAAAGATGAAGTAATTGAGGCATTCAAGCAATACAAAAATATAGTTGAAACGCAACTAAACAAGAAGATCAAAATGATAAGAAGTGATAGGGGTGGCGAATTTGGAATATGGCATTATTCACCAAACAACTGCCCCTTACTCACCGCAATCTAATGGAATTGCGAAAAGAAAGAATAGAACATTAAAGGAGATGATTAATGCCTTGTTGATAAGTTTGGGTTTACCCCAGAACTTGTGGGGGAAGCTACTCTTACAGCTAATCAAATACTCAATCGAGTTCCCCATAGCAAAATGTAATCCATTCCATATGAAAAATCGAAAGGTAGAAAATCCAACTTAAAATATTTTAAAGTACGGGGGTGTTTGGCCAAAGTGCAAGTTTCTAAACCAAAAGGGTGAAGATTGGACCGAAAACGATTGATTGTGTTTTCATAGGATATGCAAGAAATAGTAAGGCATATCGTTTTCTGGTTCATAAATCAGAAAATCACGGCAATTATATTAATACGGTAATCAAATCTGATAATGTTGAATTCTTTGAGAATATTTATCCGTATAAAAATGAATGCGAGTCGTCGAGTGAAAAATCTAAGCGACATCGAGAAGAAGCAAAGAAAAGTACGTTTAATGAGGAAAATCCAAGACGTAGTAAACGTCAAAGAATAGCTACTTCCTTTGGACCAGACTTTCTGACATTTTTATTGAAAAATGAGCCTCAAACATTTAATGAAGCAATATCTTCCTCAGAAGCACACTATTGGAAAGAGGCAGTCAATAGTGAGATATAGTCCATATTGAGTAATCATACTTGGGAATTGGTTTATCTTCCTCCAGGAAATAAACCTTTGGGTTCTAAGTGGATTTTCAAAAGAAAAATGAAAGTTGATGGTATTATTGACAAATATAAGGCAAGATTAGTTGTCAAAGGTTTTAGACAACGAGAAAGTCTTGATTATTTTGATACATACTCACCGATAATGAGGATTACATCTATTCGGGTGTTAATAGCATTAGCCGTCGTGTATGGTCTTGATAGTCCCACGCAAATCGTTTACCTGTAACTATTCAATACCCCTACAAAAAATTGATCACATCGGAACGTTTCCGAGGCTGAATCCACTTTGAATTTGATAAATGCATTGCTTGTGAAGTATGTGTGTGTGTATGTCCTATAGATTTACCCGTTGTTGATTGGAAGTTGGAAACTGATATTCGAAAGAAACGATTGCTTAATTACAGTATTGATTTTGGAATCTGTATATTTTGTGGTAATTGCGTTGAGTATTATCCAATTGTTTATCAATGACCGAAGAATATGAACTTTCTACTTATGATCGTCACGAATTGAATTATAATCAAATCGCTTTAGGTTGCTTACCAATATCAGTAATTGATAATTACACAATTCGAACAATTTCGCATCAGAAGGATGTGAAGACAACCTTCTTAAATGGAGATTTGGAGGAAGAAATTTATATGGAACAACTTGAAGGGTTCGTGGTTCCCGGAAAAGAAAAGAAGGTGTTCCGACTTGTTAAGTCACTTTACGGATTGAAACAAACACCCAAACAATGGCACGCGAAGTTTGACCTAACAATATTGGCAAATGGAGTAAGATTAATGAGTGTGATAAATGTGTTTATATTAAAAATACTTCAAATCATATAGTCATTGTATGTTTATATGTTGATGATATGCTAATAATAAGCAAAGATATTGCGGATATAAATGCTACTAAGCGTATGCTTATTAGCAAGTTTGATATGAAAGACTTAGGAGTTGCTGGTTTAATTCTAGGAATTAAAATCCATAGGACTCCTCAAGGATCGGAATTGTCTCAATCTCATTACGTTAAAATGGTACTTGAAAAATTCATGTATCTAGATTTCAAAGTCGCAAAGACCCCGATTGATATAAATGTGGCTCTTACAAATAATCTAGGTCAAAGCAAATGTCAACTGGATTATGCTCGTGTGTTGGGGAGTTTAATGTACATTATGAATTGTACACGTCCTGATATAGCTTGTGCAGTAAGTAAAATGAGTCATTACACAAGTAATCCCAACCAAACTCATTAGATGGCAATCAAACGAGTTTTGGGATATCTAAGGCATACCTAAGATTATGCTTTGCATTATAGTAAGTATCCTGCGGTAATAGAAAGATATAGTGATGCAAACTGCATCACTGGATCATCAGAAATAAAGTCCACAAGTGGGTATGTTTTTACCATTGGTGGAGGAGCAGTTTCTTGAAAATCATCCGAACAAACATGCATTGCTCGCTCTACAATGGAGTTTGAGTTTATAGCTTTTGATAAGGCTGGAGAAGAACCTAAACGACTCCGTAATTTCTTGGAAGATATTCCATTTTGGCCTATAGCTGTGGCTCCTACATGCTAGAGGTGTCAAACGGGCCGGGTTGACCCGGGCCTGGCCCGGCCCAGATCGGTTGGAACCCGGACCGGCCCGGCCCGATACTTAGGGGGCCTGGTGGGCTGGGTTACTGGGGTTGGGGGGTTGGTCCGTTCACTTTAATTCATCCGGTTAACCGGACCGGTCAAACCCGGTCAACCAAAATCCCTGTAGAACTGGTTAACCGGGCCGGCCCCGCCCGAACCGATTTAAAGGCTAGATTTCAACTTTTTTTTAAGGTTTTAGAGTCTAAGGCAATGCAAAACCTTTGAATTTACTCTTTTTTGGTTAATTTACTTGTTGTTAAATGTAAACCTTTCAATTTGTAAGTTTGAATTTTGAAATAAATGTAGCACTTGCAATTTATAAGTGCAAATTTTTTTTTCATCTTCATTGTATTCTTTATATTCTTACTTTATATTAATATAAATAACAATAGTTATACAAAATACAAAAAAAAAATATACGAACCTGGCCCGGCCCGGCCCCTTGGACCCATAACCCTTACGGTTCTTTTTTTTTCCTGGATGAACCCGAACTCGTTAAGCCCGGTAACTCCTAACCTGTAACCGGCCCGGTTCGAAACCCGAACCGTTTCCAATTTTCCCTACCCAGCCCGGCCCAGCCTACCCGTTAGACACCCTTACTACATGCATACGTTGCGATAGTCAAGCGGCAATAGGAAGGTCTGGAAGCGTTATGTATAACAGAAAATCTCGTCACATACGATAAAAACATAATACCGTTAGACAACTACTCTCTAGTGGAATTATCACAATTGACTACGTAAAATCAAAAGATAATGTGTCGGATCAACTTACAAAAGTCCAAGATAGAGAGGCGGTTGATAAATCATTAAAGGAAATGAGACTATGGCTGAGGACAAGTCACTGTATCGGTAACTCTACCTAGAAGACTGGAGATCCCAAAATCTATGTTTAAGGAGATCAAACAAAGTCATTAGTGACAGTTCAATATTGTCAAATAAATTTTGGTCTATTCTCGTGATGGGACAATGTTCAGTACCAAGGATAAAGCGTTAAGGTTTTTTAATGGTTTCTATGTTTGATACATAGTATATCAAATAATGTATCTATGGGATAACACATTTAGGAATCACCTATGTAAGTGAAGTGTAAGCCGCTTCAAAGAGAATTCTGTAAGGCTAGTTCTCTAAGCACTTATGAACCATGCGGTGTTCATGGCTGAAACGAACACAACAATGAAAATCAAAGGCGGTTAAAGGGTTGATTGTGTGACTTATGGCTGTCTAGGTATACACCAAAGTTCGACGGTTCAAAGATATAAAATCTACCGATTGACCGAGTATATCCGACATAAGTTCACTATGGAAAGTTTAAAGGGAAACCTACTTATCCAGATGTCACGACCAGGAATTTCCACCATCGGGATCGTGATGGCGCCTAACATTTCACTTGCTAGGCAAGCCAACGTTAGAACAATTTACTTCTTTTAGCAGCTTAAAAGATAACATTAATAACGAACCGAAATAACATATACATTCTAAATATAAACGCGGAAGTTAAACAGCCAACGTGTATTACAATTTTCTGAACCTGATGTCACAAGTGCACGAGATTCTAAAGTAATACACATAAAGGTTTGAAATTAGTACACAGCTGTCTGAATAAAGTTGTACAGCTAAAAGAAAAGAGGATGGGAACTCCAGGAGCTGCGGGCGCTGAACAGTCGTACCTCAAGTCTCCACAAATGTCCGATTCGAGCTCGCTAGCAACCGCTGTTGGGACCGTCTCCAAAATCTGCACAATGTGTAGAGAGCATTATTAGTACAATCGACCCCATGTACTGGTAAGTGTCGAGCCTAACCTAGACGAAGTAGTGACGAGGCTAAGGCGGGTCACTTACGCTAAAACCTCTACGCAGTCCATAATAATGACAGAATAATTGAAATACGGTATAGAATTAAAAAACCAACAGGAAATGATAACCACAGCCTCAAAAATAAACAAGTGTCGTCCAAAATTACCAATCTCTACCAGCTCAAATAAAATTATCGGAAAACAACGCAACTCAAGAAATAGAAACATATAGGTTGTTGCGGCGCGCAACCTGATCTCACCAGACAACATATAATCCTCCCTTATTCCTCCATAACAATATCAATATCAATAAATAATATAAATTTGTTTCAGCGTGCAACCCGGTCCCACCATATATCAATATCAATATCATAATTCACCCTTTTTTCTATAACGACCCGACTGGTCGTTTTGAGCCCTAGCGCGCCGTTCAGCAGCTCGAGGCCATGAGCAGCTTCAATTCAAGCATTATGACTTGTACGCGTGGTCGGAATTAAATTTCGGGAAGTTCGGAGTTGACTTGGAGAGGAAATTCTCATTTCGGAAGCTTTAAGTTGAGAAAATTGACTAGGATTGGATTTCAGAGTAAACGACCTCGGAAATCAGGATCTGAAGGTTCCATCAGGTTTGTATGATGATTTCGGACTTAGGCGTATGCCCGGATCGGGTTTTGGGTGACCCGGGAGTATTTTGGCGCCTATTGTGGAAGTTAGCATTTTGGAAGAAATTTCATAAGTTTGGGTTGAAGTGCATTTCAGTGTTATCGATATACGTTTGGGATTACGAATATGGGAGTAGCTTCGTATGGTGATTCTGGAGTTGGGAGCGCGATCGGAAGTGAATTCGGATGTCCGTGGAGCATTTTGGAGCCATTTGGCTAAGGAGAGAAATTTGAAGGTTTTTGAGAGGTTTGACTGGAAGTGGACTTTTTGATATCAGGGTCGGAATCCGATTTTGAAAGTTGGAGTTGGTCCGTAATGTCTAATATGACTTGTGTGCAAAATTTGAAGTCAATCGGACGTGATTTGATAGGTTTAAACATCGAAAGTAGAAGTTTGAAATTCTAAAGTTCATAAAATTTGGATTGGAGGTCGATTCATGGTTTAAGCATTGTTTGATATGATTTGAGGCCTTGATCAAGTCCGTAATGTGTTTTGGGACTAGTTGGTATGTTTGGTTCGGGTCCCGGGGGACTCGGGTGTGTTTCGGGTTGTATCGCGCTCTTATTTGATGTTTCAACATCGTTTCTTTGGACATAAAGGGTACCATATTAAGCAAATAAGCTCCAAATTATATTTTTATTGTACCATTAGATCCGTATCATAATTACGGAGCCATAGCAAAAAGAATCATCGAATTTGGACATCGTATGAGGGAGTTATGCTCATTTCCATGTCGAAAAATATTGGTGGTTTCTGGTGTGAAGATTTGTTCTTCGTGAACGCGGGAGAGGTTCCGCGAACGAGAAGAAGGATTTCTGGGTTGACCGGTCAATGCGAAAAAATGACCTTCGCGAACGCGATGCTATCCCACGAAGGCAATGAAGANGACTAGATACTGTAGAGCAGATGACGCAGCTCCAAAATTCCGGGATCTTATCTTGTCATGACTTCAGCTGACCTCGTACTCGTTTTTGAAAATTATCTAGTTCACAGGGGGTTTTGAGTTTTAGGATTTATAGCTGAAATCTTAATTTGTCTCCCTACTCGCTTATGGATATAGACCAATGAGTTATGGGAAATATTTATTTTCAATAATTTTCAGCATCTGGGCACGTGGGCCCGAGGGTGATTTTTATCGAGTTTTCGATCGGGTTAGGAATTGTTGTGGATTGGATTGTAATGATTAATTGAAACTATATTAATGGATTTGCATAATTATTGGCTAGCTTTGGAGCGTTTAGCATCGATTCGAGTCTTCGGAAGCACGTGGAATGCCGGTTATGGATCTTCGGAGCGAGGTGAGTCTCCTTTCTAACCTTGTAAGAGGGAATTGTCCCCATATGTGAAATAATTGGTTATGTGCTCCTATTTGTGAGGGCTACGTACACACGAGGTGACGAGAGTCCGTGCGTAGCTACTAGTATGTGTAAGTCCGGGTAGTCTAGGACCCAAAAATATGCTATACTTGGAATAATTGCAATCTTATTGACAGTTGAATTTCTTAAATCCTATCGAATTGGTAAATGAATTTCTAAGAGGATTAAATTTTATTCCTTGAATCATTAAAAGAGAATTGGCTTCTGATGGGATAAATGTTCCCCGTAAAATTCTTAATTTGCTGTTTGAGCATGTATTTCTATGTATACCTACGTCGCATGTATGGTACGCGAGCAGGTAATTGTCTATTTAAATTTGACCGCGTCGCATGTATGATTCGCGAGCGGGGTAATAGATGCATCTATGGTTCGGCCGCTCGACCCTCAACAGTGCACATTTTACATTTATGTTGGATTGGGCCATACGACCTCGTCATGAGTTGCGTATGTTTGAATTATTTGTCTTGAGATTTATTGATATTGCCATCTGCTCTTCCCGACTTGAGATAATTATTAATTAATGGATTATGAATCTGGAGACTTTTAATAAAAAGGAACTTTTATCTGTTTCGTAATTCATTTGAATCTACTGTTGTCCTTAATAAATTCGCGAGTCATCGCTTTAATAATATTATTATTTGACCATTAGTAAGTGTCGAAGTTGCCATCTCGTCTCTACTTCTTCGAGATTAGGCGGGATACTTACTGAGTACACGTTGTTTTCGTACTCATGCTACACTTGCTGTGCATTTTGTTGGACAGGTACAGGTATTTCTATTGGCCCATTGGGCGTAGCAGCACGGGCAACCCAGAGACTAGGTGAGTTGTATTTCCTCGAGGCGACCCGCAGCTAGTATAGTCTCTTTCAGAATTATATTTACTTTCTGTCCATTTGTGTTCCGGACAGCTGTTGTACTTTATTCAAATTCTTAGAAAATGCTCATTTTTGAAGTATATTGTATTAATTGCTTATCATTTAATTTGAATTGAAGCGATTATCTTTTTATTTATAAAAATGGAGGAAAATCATAGATTTCAAGAGTATTAAAATGAGAATTTAATTAAGTAATTTGGTTGGCTTGCCTGACGGTAGTGTCCGGCGCCATCACGACCCTTAGTGGGTTTTGGGTCGTGACAACATGGTATCAGAGCACTAGGTTCCCGTAGGTCTCATGAGTCATGAGCGAGTCTAGTAGAGTCTCGCGGATCGGTACGGAGACGTTTGTACTTATCCTCGGGAGGCTGCAGGACTGTTAGGAGTACTTCCCTTCTTGATTTCCCATCGTGCGATTTGATCCCTGGAGGCTATGCTTTAATTCCTTCCTATATAATCTTATGCGATGCGAACCGCTTGTTGTAAATCGAGAATTGAAGAATTAAACTAGTACTGCCGATTTGGTGCGGGATCTTTCTCCCTACATAGTTGTCTGAGCTATTATCGTCGCCTTGTGGAAGGTGTGCTGTCGTTTCAGCTCAGTAGCGGTACTTCTGAGAGCTCTGAGGCTAGGCATAAGTTTCCATGCTGCTATGAACGATTGTTCCGTAGTGTTGATATGATGGTAGGATGTTTGCTTACGTGCCGGGGCAGTGAATGACGTGAAGAAAGGTTTACTCAGTACATGATCTAGAGATTCGGTATTTTATTCCCGTCAAGGGAAAGGTAAACGGACTAAGAATGGTCAGATGTGGGCTGGTGGAGTAACGAGACTTGGTATTTGCGAGCGTGGTGGAGTTTTCTTCTATGATGAGGTGTCGTGTCCTAATTGAAAGTACTCAGTTCGCCGGTGTTACTATCTTCTACAATTCGCCTCTGGGGCAAGATATCGTGAAATAGTATTAGAGATGCGGCTGTCAGATATCGCAGGGTGCGGTGGTTTAGGATTGAATCAGTGTTTCTAATGTTGACGGTTCGAGAAAGATGACCTTTGGAAGGGTTTAGAGTTACCAGCAATTGTGGGTTCAAGTGCCACGAAGATAGATTCTAATTAAGGCAACAACTGAGCAGCAAAGGATAAGGAAGGACATGTGGGGAGTGTCAGGCGGTGGTTAAAATTTCTAGAAGGCCAGATATAAGAAGCAAAGGTCGAGTAGTCGATTAAAGAGGTGAGTTTCGCCAGAGTGGGAGAGTTTGGGGTGATTTGGGAATTTTTGTGATTGGTGATTTGGGCCTACGGATTTATTTGAAGTGTGGGCTATTATGCGGCAGGAGATTTGATCTAACGGAAAGGAGCTGCGTGAGATGAAGAAGGATACGACCTAACTTTGAATTGGAAGGATGTTGTCGCGCACTTAATTGATGTCCACGAGAGGTGAATGGACTTGTACAGCTAGAGAGTGAGCTGGGACTCAGGATGGGTCATTAATGTCGTGGTGATTGCGCCCCGCGTAGCAGCGTTGGACGACGTAGGCACGTAGATTCCACAAGCGGGATATCTCCAGTGAGCAGGACGGCGGTCGCATGGTTGGCGAAGCTTCTGCAAAGGGGTTCTATTGGCTATACAACAAAGAGATCGGTCGTGTGAACGTGGTTGATGATTCAGAGAATAACAAGAGGGTTTTACATAAAGATATCGAGAATTTCGGCGGTTGATTGCGCAAGGTTATGTCAACAAGAGATAAAGGATCCCGGTGAATTCCAGAATTTGTGTAATAATGGCTTCAGGCTAAGTGAGAGAGTCACACCGCCTATGATTAAGGATTGCCTGGTTAACTACTTGTGAGGTTTCTTATTATTAGCATATTGATGGGTTATTTCAGCTACAGGAAAAGAACATAAGTGGTAAAGTGAGCAAAGGAATTGTTAAAGGTGTACTATGGTTGGCCTTATTGGCTCATGTTCAGACTTGAGGAAGAGTTCAGGATTCATGCCTTGTATGGATGCGGATTTCCAAGAAAGTGATTCTGCCGAGTGCTTCGTCGAGGGGGTATTCATGTGCTAGAAGATTTATGAAATTGATTACATTCGGGGCCAAGTCATAGCGGGTGGCTTTCAGCAACGGTCCTAGTGGATTCAAAAGGGCAAAGCGTAGTGCCTAGTGATTTCGAGCATGTACGTACGGTTAAGAGTCAAGCTTGGTAGCAGCTTATGAGAAGGGGCACAGAATGTTCTATGATGTTTTGACTTGCAGTGTAGCCTTTGGGAGGTATGAAATGGTTCGTGGGGTTTGAGACGGCATGGTCTCGTGATTCAGGGTCACTCGGGATGAGTGCGGATGGAGCACGCTATGTGTTGGATGGAGTATTATTATTTCTAAGGCAATCAAGGATAAATTGGAAGAAGATAGATTGATTAGCCATAGTTGAATTGGCATATTGGTGGCAGTGATCAGTTCCTTCAGCGCGATTGAGTTATGCAAGTGAATTATGGCGGCACGTGTGAGGCTTGTCGGCCGCCATAATTGATGTTTATTAGTAGTATTCCACTGCTATGGCCTGCTATGTGTAGGCGGACTCCGGAAGGGCTGTGCTAGCTTAGACCACTACTTAGTGGCTTTGCATATTCTACGGTTACGAGAATTCACCTGTGTGTCGCAATGGTTACCCTGAAGTGAGTTAAGTGAAAAGTTTTTATATGATGAAGTGCTAATCTATTAGTGGTTCCGGAGTTATGATGAAAATTGTGCTCTATCGTATATTGGCGTGTTGGGTGCAGAGAGTGGTATGGAATTTGAAGTGAGGATCAAGGTTACAGTTCGGTGTTGACGGGAATGTCGAGCTCGGATGAGCAGGAAAGTAGTTTCGATGTTTAAAGTAAGTTGGTATTGTCTTCAGCGTCACCTGAGATCGGCGTTTGTGAAAGAGGCTTTGCATCCTGATTATGGATTCTTAATCGCTTTTCAGCGTTAGTGCGGCCGGTGGTATGGATATACAGACTTGTTATCTGCTACGAAAGATCGTGGGGGCGTGTTCCACAGGAAGATTGTACAAGTGTGGCATGTAGTCACTGATTGATTGGAGAATGAAACCAAGTATGGAGATTGTGGTGGTATCGTTAATTTGAGAAGTTATGCCTGGAGGGCACTCGGTTTATTGGGGTTGTGGAGTGTGGATGATTACTCCGGTTATGATGGTTGCCCTTATGTGTTATGAGAGAAAGGGGGGTAATTATGGACCTTTGAAAGGTTATTAGCCTAGTTCGGTGCGATCAGAATCAACTTGAGATCTATGAATGGATTTAAATGTGAATATGGGCTTTATATCAGGCCAGACGTGTTCATTTCAGTAATGCGCTCCTTATGAAGGAGTAGTCAGGGTGTCATTTCGTCGTCTGATATTTCATGTAATGATACATTGCGCCGTGTGAGTTGTGAGACGGCTTGGGAAACGGCTTATATGTTGAGGTTCCGCGTAGAGATGATGTTATGTGAGCAGGAGGGCTTTCGAGATTCGGATCGTATGTCGCACCTCAGTTGTGCTTGAGTTTTGTAGCCTAAGGCACTATATGTCTCCCCAAGGATGGTATTATGTACTTAGCATGCTTGTGACCGATATTCGGTATCTTGTTGTAATGAGCAATTCAGCTCGATGTGTATCTCCTTAGCAAGAAAAGGAAACCTTGTTCAATATAGATTCTACACAAACAATACTACACAACGAGACCAAACCAGCAATTTATCGTTAGAAGATACAGACAAGTCAAATTAAGCAAATAGCAGGGATTAGGGGAACTATGAAAAGGGCTAACATGGTTAACAGAAGAAAATATTGATTAACACGCAACAATTAAGCATAGAAAACATTTAGAGCATGTAAAAAGTAAGATAGGAGGGAAAACAATTAAGGAAAAGCGATAAATCACGGAAAACAGATAATTCGGCGGTGTATAAGCACTCGTCACCTTGCATATACGCCGCTCACATGAAATTCACATAACACAAAGTTCGAGGGTTCCTAATTCCCGCAAGTCAAGGTTAGACACAATACTTACCTCACTCCAAAGGCCACTCAAAGCTCAATCACAGCTTTGCCTTTTAAACATGCCTCCGAACCAACAATATCTAGCAAATTACCAACCAAACATTTCAAAATAAGCCTTAGGATTCACCCACAATCGATAAGAATTCAATTTAGGCCATTATTGAAAAAGCCAACAAAAGTCATCATCCGGGCCCGCTTGGTCCAAACCCGAAATTCGGACAAAATCCCGATTACCTATTCACTCCCGAGCCCAGATATGTAATTGGTTTTGGCATCCGACCTCAATTTGAGGTCTAAATCCCCAATTTATCAGATCCCTAATTTCTACCCAAAAATCACCAATTCCACCATGAAAACTTTAGATACTAAGTTGAAATCTTGTAAAAAGAAGTGAAAGATTGAAAGAAACTAGTTTAGAATCACTTGCCTATGATTTGGGGAAGAAAAAGTCTTTGGAAAATCACCTCTTGTGTTTTAAGTTTTGAAAATTTGAAATCTCGTCCAAGTCTCATTTACTCAGCTACAAATGTCGCAAATGCGACCAGGGCTTCGCAAATGCGAAGCCCGCAAATGCCAAGGAGGCATCGCAAATGCGAACCCTTTCTCACCTCTGCACTGTTCGCAAATGCGAGTAATGGTTCGCAAATGCGAACATGGGCAAGAACGCATTTGCGACCATGTTATCGCAAATGCGAAAAACACCCTCCCCTGTTCCCATCGCAATTGCGAGAAACTATTCACAATTGCGAACATTGGCCTCCACAACTACTCTTCGCAAATGCGAACCCAACAGTGGTCGCAAATGTGAAGCTTGATCTCGCAATTGCGAGATCAGAGGCTCTGCAACAAGAACTGAAGCACACGAGCAAATTTCTAAGTCCTATTTTCACTCCGTAGCCTATCCGAAACTCATCCGAGCCCTCGGGGCTCCAAACTAAATAGGCACACAAGTTTAAAAACATCATACGAACTTGCTCGCGCGATCAAATCGCCAAAATAACTCCTACAACAACAAATTTAGCACCAAATCAAATGAAATTCTCAAGAACACTTTGAAATTCCTATTTTCACAACAGGACGTCCGAATCACGTCAAACCAGCTCCGTTTCTCACCAAATTTCACGGACATGTCTTAAATATTATATTGAACCTGTACTGGGCCGTAGAACCAAAATACGGACCCGATACCAACATGATCAAACATCAATACTTTTCTTAAAAACCAATACATTTTCAGATTTAATTTTTAACAAAAATTCATAACTCGGGCTAGGGACCTCCGAATCCGATTTCGGGTATACGCCCAGGTCCCATATTTCGATACGGACCCATCGGGATTGTGAAAACACGAATCTGGGTCCGTTTACCAAAAATATTACCGAAGTCAACTCAAATGAAGTTTTTAAGCAAAAATCCTTATTTTTATCAACTTTCAACACAAATGCTTTCCGGAAATACGCCCGAACCGTGCACGTAAATCGAGGAGAGTAAAAATGAGATTTTTAAGGCTTAAGAGCGTAGAATCGAGTTCTATAACATAAGATGACCTTTCATCACACCAGATGCTATTAATCCTTGCTTCTAAATCACACAATTTTTCATGCATGCAATTGATATGATTGATTGATAATTTTTTGGACCAAATTTATTTTCCGTTTTCCAATATTTATTTTTATTTTTATTTTTTGATGATATTGTCGCGCGAATTTTATTTTCCGTATAATTTTCTAACGCCTAACAGTCATTTTGAATTTAAAATTCGCTACCAAACAGAAATATTTTTTTGCCGAAATAGTACCTCATGTGAACATGTACTTTTGCACCTATTCAGCCCAGATTATTTGGCTATAAATGCAGAGGTTGGGTCTCACTTTCTAACCACCGAAATCTGCATACGCTCCCCTCTCTCTTCTGCATTTTTGCATTATTTTCTAAAAGCAAAAACGTAAGCATTAGTGTAGTTTACTACGGTTTGTTGAGTTCGACGAAGTTCTGTAATTTCCATTGCTGGTATTACAGAATAGTTATTACGTTCTATTCTGGGAGGAATTAATCCAACAACCTTGGGCAACAGTGAGGGGATTAAATTCCTTAAGGAAATACAGTTTTCTGTTGGGCTCGAAACGTTGTTCATTTGATTCTGTTTTTGTCTTCTGTTTCTGGTTTTGTTTTATTTTGCAGAAATTATATTTTCGAATACAGATAATAACAAAAACACTGTTTACTAAGAAGATTATCAATTTTCAGAATTTAAATCCAAAATATTTGGTTACGGTTAGAAGGATTCAAATCAACCCATCACACACATTAATGATAGTTGAGAACTTACACAAGTTATAACACTTGATCATAAATGTGATACAATTCGAATTATGTAGAACGGGTTGCAACATCAAAACCTTGGATAACCTTTACATCTTTCTGAGTTTGAGCTCTGAAGATAAAATATTGTTCATTGAAGAACTTTTAGATCAATTCGAGTTCGAACTCTAAGGATGAAATATCACTTTATAGTTTATAGAGAGTGCGTTGTTTTCTAGCAGCTTGTTTGGATGTGTATAGGGTCAAATTTGACCCTCATATCTCTACGCCAGTGGGTACGCCCAGTGAGTGTAGCCGACCAACGTAGCGGGTACGACTCGGCCGTGAGGACAAAAGCGACATCGTTTAGAACTCAGCGTCCACGATAGGGAGACGTTACCTATTTTTGTAACTTTTTGATTCTTTCGAGGAAGGTCTCCTATTATATAAAGGAGACCTCCACATTGTAAAAGGGGGATCTGATCTAATACAACTCTCTCATTTTTCTGGCTTTCTCTCTCTATATCTCTACCTCTAACGAAAATATCTTATTGGTAAACATTATCACTTTGCAATATCAGATCTACAACAATATTATCATCTTTGCATCTCTAGGCTTATTATATTTGATTACGATTTACCCCTTTTCTATTTTTGATTGTTTTATCGCTTACAAAATATATCGTTAACTTTTGAGCCAAACAGGATGGTTGTTATCCATTGTATCATATTGTATTGTTATCGCAGAATAATGTTTGTTTTGATTGTTTCATTAAAATTGGTTGTATTGTATTGTTAAGTCCATTGTTCCGGAATAATGAAATGTCCAGTTTTTAAAACAACCGATTTGGTGTGGTGGGATTGTTTCCTATTTTTCTTTCCAATTATGCTCTAACTTATTACTCCATAATTCTATTTTGCCCATTACTTTTTTTTATATATTTAATTTTAACTCCAAATCTCCAACCTATAACCTACTTTTTCTTTGTCCCTTTTTATTCCAGAACTTCTGCCGCTTCCAACTATAACGTCAAAGATGTTTTGCCTTCTTTTGTTTCGTTTTTTCTCCTAATTTGATTTTATCTCCAATTCTAATTATCCTTGTTCTGCCAATTCTCGATCCTTTCTTTATCATAGTTCTTTAACGTTTTATTTTTTGTTTTATTATTATTATGATCTAGTTAGGAATGGAGTATACTTATTATTATTTTAATATTATTAACTTGTTCCACTAATTTTGCTAGAATTTACATGAATATTGCTTAATCTATTTATAAGACATATTTGTTGATAAATTAGTAGAAAGAGAATTTCTTAAATTATTTTCATGCGTAATTCTTGATAATTTAATATTTAAACAATTGAGGGTATTTTAGTAAACTTATCAGTTACAGTACAGTACGATACAATCAAACAAAACAGCAAAATGTTATTTAACAACAACAAACAATACAATCTATCCAAACGTAATATTTATAAAACGGTATAATATAATACATTATAAAATGATGGGTAACAATGATCCAAACAGAGTAGTAGTGAATTTTGTGAGTGATTAAACCAAAAAGAAAAAGGTGTACTCATTATCAAAATTTCCAAGGCAAGTGCGCGCGTGCAAGGCAAGTCACCTAGAAATCGCGTGGAAGCAGAAGGAAGATTAAGCATAAACACACACATATAATATAATTTAGCAAATGCTAATAATGGTCAACGGGACCTATTGTCGGGCCCACGTGGTTACAGAAAAGCACAGCTGACGCTACACTTCGAGTAAAATCAAGAAAAAAGGAAACCCAATTAAAAGCTCCTCTCACTCTCTGCAACAAACATAGAAATCCAAAAAGAAATCCTAAAATTGACACAGTTGAACAAAACAGGTGGGTGATTAGGTATATTATTATTATGTGTTTGTTTGGTAGTTAATTATTGGTTGAATGAGAATTATCTTTTGATCTAATCTTGGCTTTGTGAAATTTTCAGCTTCCTCTTTAGGGTAGGGGAATTTGTATATTTGGATTCTATGAGCAAAGAAAGGCCACCAGAGCCTCTTGATTTCTTCATTTGGACTGTTGAGGTAAACTGCTTTTTTCTTCCCTAATTTTTCTGATTGTTTATGATTTATCATAATCCCAGATCTTGTGAGTTACTGCTACTTGTAATTGGGTTTTATATTGATTTAAACTGTTTTAAATTGACTACATATTATGATTGTTGTAGTTTGATGAGATTTTTTTCTGATATAATCCAATAATTGTAGGTTTTAATGGTTGAAAATTGCAATTTTTTATCATTTTTTGCCCTTCGTGTTAAAGTTTTGACCTTGGTCAGTATGACTATGAAAACAATTCTTCTATTGTCTATGGCTATCACTTGAGGGTTTAGATATCCATAAGTAGGGGCAGTCCGGTGCATATCATCCCATATTCACACAGTTGTCCGATGATGGGCCGCACCCCAAGGAGCTGTAAGGAGACAACTTTATCGCTGCTCCAAGGTTACCCTTCATTGGAAATCCATATAAAATAATAAATTGCTTAGAATAGCGGAGAGGATCTAGAGAATTATACTAGGGTTTACTAGTGAAGCGAGTGGTGTTTGAAATCAGGAAAGATTGTCAATTTTTAAGACAACTGCAATCCTTAGTCTCCTTAAAGTAGGTAAATGTAGGAATGTGGCGGATGTTAATTACATTGAATTTGATGAATTAAGAATGTTTTCTTTTCTATGATCAGTTTGGAAGGAACAAGAACATTAAGAAAGGGTGCAATAACTTAGACTGATTGCAGAGAAATAAGTGAAAAGCGATATTAAAGGGGAAAAAAGCAAAATGCATACCAAAACACAGTAAAGGGAAGGGAACAGAACAGTTAGTCAAACACATGGATAGTAATGACCCTTTTCTAGCTTCTTCCCCATATAAACTAGCAAAAAGACATCATCCATGACGGTGCTTGTGCGACATTTAAAGGACTTAAGGCCACGTTATTGTTTTAAAGTAAATGGGTTGCTCACTCTAGGCCTCTTTTGATGAGGCCATTTGTACGACCATGGCTGAAAGGCAGCTCCAATTCTAAACCTTGGGTTTGCAAGTTCCATGTAATCTTGGTCTGGATTCTTAGAATCTGTGAGTTATGGGAAATTTGAGGAAAGATATGGTGAGTTAGGTATATCCTAGTAGTATATACTGTAGCTTGTGGGACCTTTTTTCCTTTCACAACCCCATGTAGCCACTATAAAGGAAATTCCTTGAGGTTTCATGTTGAGGGTCTCATGTATCATATGCCAATTTCAATTTAGAGATAGACTTTAACAAAAAATTTGACGACTAACTCATCAAAAATGAATCTTCTTGTTAGTAGATTTTGATGTCTTCTGCATCACGATTATTAACAAATTTCAACATTTACCTAATAATTGTGACAAAATTAAACAAAACACCTATCGCTAACTTAAAAATCTCCGAGGGACAGTAGTACATGGTTCAAAACTCGGAGGATAATAATGCCACCCCTTTATCCATCTCCACTTAAATACCAGGTTCGTTTGTGATAGGGTTCGAATCTATGATATGCGCCTAACCAACACATCACCTGTTGCACTCTTATTACTAGGCCAAAGTCCTGGTGGCAATAGAAAGGCTGGCATATTAGCTGGGATGGACGAGTAATAGTTATGCACTTTTTTTATGAAGTGAAATATCACTAACAAAAGCATCAAGAAGATGCAAAGGTCACAAAGAAACAGAAAGTATCAGCCCAAAATTGGGTAATAATTAAGCACTTAAAGACTATGAAAAAAAAAGTAAATGAATTAAGAGCTCTAGTAATAATAATCTAAGTTTGCCATCATATATTAACTTAAGGTCAGTTAACATCGGATAGAGGGAGTATAATGTTGTCGTGACTGCCAAAGCTGCAACTGTTTCTACTTCCTGGTGTGAAGCGGCATAGGATATACAAATTAAACTGGATGAGGTAGACTCTAGGTGTCCTTACCTCTCAGGTAGTGGCATGGAGGTCATACAATCAGATTCAAGCTTAGCCTATAGAGGTGTGGTTAGAAGTTCGTCATTCTTCCAAAGGGATGTGTAATGTATATCATTTTTTCCAAAGCTGCAAGCTTGTTGAAATACAGGTAAGTTGCTCTTGTTACCTTCCAAATAAAAGGGTGAGGCAGACATCGTTATTTACCTCGACTTTAACAGTTTTAAGCAGTGACATGAAGTCGTGTTTTTAAATTCTAGCATGTGGAAGCCTAAAGAGGTGGATAGGAGCTTCTCATTCGTGAAGGAGGGTTATGTAATGGATATCATGATTGCCAAGGTTGCAAGCTTATCTTGACCTCCAGGTATAAAGTCGCTCACATATACCTTGCAGGTAAATGTCAATGCAGATGTCCTTATTTACCTTTTAAGTAGTGACATGAAAGCTTATGATCAAATTCTAGCATGATAAAAACCTGGATAGATTCGTCGGAGTTCATCATTACTCATTTGATCAGGGAAGCATCAACGAGTATCTAAAGAGATCTATCGTAATTCATCATTCTTTGAAGAGGATGCATGTGTGTAGGGCTAGCATCGATTCCTTGAAGTGGCTGACTTACTTTCTACTTAAGAATTGAAGACTGGCTATTTTAGGAGATACCCTCTTCTCTTGTTTTTCCAAATCTTTTTGAACAGATGCTACACCGAGTATGCTTTGAGCTTATGTAATTGTTACATTGAAAAGAGTGTGTTCATCTTATTACAAGATTTGCAAGCTTTCTGTTGTCCTCTTGCCATGTATGACATTTTAGTTTGCTATTCAGTACTTCATCGAAATGGATCCAGATATTTACCTCACAATTGTTCTCCTGGGGCTATGGTTCACACATATCCATTTGAAAAATATCTTCCTTGCCCCCTGGCCGAACACCAACCCCCCCCCCCCCTCCCCAAAAAAAAGAAATAAAAATAAAAATAAGTAGTAAAATAAAGCAGACAGTTGGGAAAGTTGTCTTGCGCCCTAGGTATTAGTGGAGTTGTTTCCCCCAGCTCTTTTCAATGGTTGAGGGGTGGCAATGAACCACATAGAAAGGAGATGTATCTTGTTCAACGAATAAACAACATGAAAAGAGAATGTATCTCGTGCAATGCCTGATTTATGCTGCTACTTTTGATGGCAGGATGTTGGCTTATGGTTGGAAGAAATAAATCTAGGTGGCTATCGTCAGATTTTCAAAGAGAATGGTGTTAATGGGGAGTACTTGGAGGGTATGTCCATGTTCACGACTGAACAGATACTACGGTTTATAAGAAGGTGTCACATGAAATGGGGAGACTTCATAACACTGTGCAAGGAGCTCAGGAGGATAAAAGGTGCATTTATTCCCCTCTCCGTTCCAACTCTAAACAATTTTATCTATACTCTTCCCAGTTTATTGATGCAAAGTTTGTCCAGTGCTTTTCCGCGGCCTCTTCTGTTTGGCCAACAATGCAGTTAAGGTTGTTCATTACATCCTTTGTGCTAAATCAGCTTTGACTGATGAAAGACTTGGCAATTTCTTTGTTTTGTTAAAAATCTTTTCGCTTAGTGTGAAGTTTGAGATCTCTTAGCTCGTATTGGAAAGGGAAAAAAAGACAAAAAAATTTAGTACTAAAGAGAGATCTCTTAGTCACGAATATGATATGATAATGGTATGGTCGTCAATGCCTTTGAATAGTTCGATCTAGCAGTTCACTTAAATAATCAATTAATCATAAGGATGACAAGCATGATTGACTTAATACATAGACACTGAGGATGTTGCAGACTCAGCTTTGTGATCCGGTTTTGATCACTATATCAAGTGTTGTCTATACTAACCATTGATAAACATCAGAGAATCTTCCGTTGCTTTAAAGGATGACCAATGCTGTTTTATTTCAACCTACATTTGCTATTATGTTTCGTATGTCTTTATTGATTCAATTCATTCCTGCAGTGGCTTGCTTGAAGGGGGAGCAAAGAGTCCGACGACCATGGTGGGCCCCATCATGTCTCTCTATAGTCTTCACGAAGGTGGCGAAGCGTAACAGGCAGTCTAGAGTGGTTTCGCTGAAGCTGGAACCTTGATATACTGATATGTACTTGTGTATGTATAATTTCAAGTGGACAGGGGGTAGGAAAACCACTTGTCTTCGTATATTTTCCACTCTTTCTTTTCGTTCTTTTCGCCTTTTTTTTCTTGTTGGTTCTTCTTTGGAGAACTTCTTCCTCTGTCCAAGCATTTTACTATACATAGTTTTGTAGTCTGCTTTTGTCCTAAATTAGTTCTGATGAATATATACTAAAATGAAGCAAAGAGATACAGTTATGTAAATCTCAACGTGCACTATTCTTATTGAAAAATTTGCCACTCCATTACTTTGGTGTAAATTGAATGATGTAGTAATACACATTTGCTTATTTAGATGAGATTTCTGATAACTTGGAAACTATTTTCCTTCTCTTCAACTTTATATTTAGGAATTTGCAATTAAAGTACGCTCAGTTTTCCCCAACTGATGAACTTATTGTGGATGTTACTTTTGGTACATTTCTGTTCAACTAACTCTAATATCGATATCTTGGGAAAAAACTGATATCCTGAAAAGAAAAAACCCTCTTAAATTGACATCCACCTTATGCCAAGTAGTTCTAGATTTTCAAATTTTTGAATCATCAATTAATCCTACAAAATCGGGAGAAATTCAAAAATAGCCAGATTTACAGGTGGTCATTCATAAATAGCCACAGTTCCAAAAGTAATCGAAATTTACCCACTTTTCATGTAAAGATAAATCTGAACGAAAACACTATTCAAAATCCGGAAAAATACTCCAGTATATTATATTGGAGTTCCTGTATAATATACCGGTCCAGCATAATATACTGGAACTTTTCGCGTGTTGGAGTTACAGCATAATATGCTGGAAGTTCATACACAGGTGCACCGATCTCTAGTATATTTTGCTAGAACTTTCCGTGTTGTAGCAAAATAGTGGCTATGTTTCAATGACTTTGCAAACGATGACTATTTTTGAATGACCAGTCCGAAAACTGGCTAGCCCATGCGATTTTTACTATAAAATCTAGAATATGTTAAGGTGACGTCTCGTTTGAAGTATAAAAAAAAATTGATCTTCACATAAAATTCCCTACAGTTACAACCTGTATTGATTGTATTCATACAAATACAACCAAGGCGAAATACAGAAATACAGAATAATATAATGCTCTTGTTGAGGGTCAAACACAGGACCTCCGCTAACTAATAGGCGCTCTAACCAATTGAGCTACGAGAGCTCGTCGCTCTCTTGTTTCAATTCAAAACAATTAATCTCTTATTTCATGGATTTGCTATAAAATTCAAATATAGCTACGAATTATAAATTCGCTGAAAGTATAGCTACGAATGATAAATACAATGTATATGTTTGACGTGTCGTGTAGTTTTCCCTTCATATCACCATATAACTAATAGTACAATGATCTGGGATCGATTCCCCTCACTGTTGCCTTCTTAGTTAGAGCTAGTCGCACCTAGGGGTGTGCATTCGATTTATCGATTCGATTTTGACCCTTATCGATAATTGCTTATCGATTATCGATTTGTACATATGCTTATCGTTATCGTTTCAATAAGGTTTCGATTTTTTCGATTTCGATTTTTTCGATTTTGGGGGCTTATCGATTCGGTTATCGATTACACCAATAAGAAAATTTGCGGGATTCCACGGAAAGTATATCGCTATAAACGCGCCTAACTAATATGGACAAAAAGAAGCTAAAATAAGACGAACACCATTTATAATATAAAAATTGTGTCAACAAGCACATGCAACAAAACTAAAGTAAGGGATCAAATGTATGTCACCAACACTCCAACGGTATAAAAAAAACCAAACAAAACAAAACACATCATCACGGCTAATTCAGTTTTTCATTAATTTGAACTTCATTCCCTTGATCTTTAAATATGATCATTCCTTAAATGTGGTAGAGAAAATAATAAGGTAAGGGACTTAGGGTAAAGGAAAGGGTATAGATTAGGAAAAATAATATTGTATAGCCGCTTTCAAAATAGTAGCGGAATATATATACATTCTGTATGTTATATTAATCTACACAAATAGGTAATTACTCATTTAACAAGTGTCTACAGTCTAGGGATGTGCATTGTGCATTCGATTTATCGATTCGATTTTGACCCTTATCGATAATTACTTATCGATTATCGATTTGTACATATGCTTATCGTTATCATTTCAATAAGGTTTCGATTTTTTCGATTTCGATTTCGATAACAAATAATCGATTCGATTTATCGATAAATCGATTCGAATACACACCCCTAACCGCACCGGCTTATCTAGTGAGTTTACATATCCTGTGTGAATTGTGAGCTATTGCATAATGAATAGATTACCCAATGCGCACCCGAAGGATAGCGGTTGAGAGTTTCCCAGGGAATTTCCCAACTAATAGTAAAACGTATTGTTTCTAATATTAAATACCACATAAGTCATGTGAAGTGTAATACCAAAAACCAAATGATATATTACTATTCCGATATAACATATAACTTAACGAGATAAGACTATCTTAAGAAAAAAAAAATCTTTACATTAGGCTATCTGTACATAAAAAATCATGTATTCTTATTTATCGCATAGTAATTTGCATTATAATCTTAGTAATTATTCACCACAAAAACATTAGTAATTTGCATTATAATCTTCACATAACTAGACCACAAACCAAACAACCCTAAAGAGAACATGTAAGTTTTTTCTCTCACAATTAATTACCATAACGTAAGTCTTCTTAATCACATTTAATTCTATGGTTATAGCATTTCCGCTTTGTAAATGTGAGATATTAATTACATTCATTAACAATCCCCAACCATATACTGTTACTTCACCACTACTAATATTATTTAAACTCGTCCTAAGCATCTCAAATTATTCATCCAATTGCTTAGCTCTTCTCTGAGGTAATTTCAGTGCAAAACACATACGAGAAGAGCCAAAGTAAGTAAGTAGCCATTCTCATCTTAATTTGTTGTTAATGTTGATTATATTACTGCTAAATATGCAACATAATTACATTTGTCTTCCTATTTTTTGTGGTAATAATAGTGTTTAGACAGTTAATATTTTTTATACTAATTAAGCTGTGCTACTTTATGGTGTAGTGTTAACAGCAAGTGCAAAGATGTGTAGCAGATTGGTTCTGTTGTTTGTTGTGTGTGTTTTTGTGCAAACAGCATTTGCTAGGAAGCTTCTGCAATTTCCATCTGGAAGCATCCCCGGCTTTGACGGAATTGACCAAATTATCGGAAATGTTGCCGGCGGCGGCGGTGGAGGAGGAGGTTCAGATGGTGGATGGGGAATAGGAGGTGGAGCTGGCTATTTTACTGGATCAGGCAGTGGTGGCGGTGGCGGTGGCGGTGGCGGAGGAGGAGGTGAGAATGGTGGATTTGGTGGGGGAGTAGGAGGTGGTTGGGGTGGATCAGGTAGCATTGGAGGTGGTGGCGGTGGCGGCGGCGGTGGCGGAGGAGGAGGTGAGAATGGTGGATTTGGTGGGGGAGTAGGAGGTGGTTGGGGTGGATCAGGTAGCAATGGAGGTGGTGGTGGTGGTGGCGGCGGTGGTGGAGGAGGCGACGGTGAAAACGGCGGGGGTGGTTTTGGTGGCGGAGCTGGTGAAGGCCATGGAGATGGAGATGTGGCATTTGATCCTATTATTGAAGATTGAATAAGGCCTTTATACGATTTTTGGTGTATCACCATTTTCACCGGATTTTGCTCAAATATAGTTGAGATAATAAAGAAATAAACGGCAAATTGTAGCAAACCATATTCTTTAATAAACATTTTTTTCTTCACTAAATAATATTATTGTTATTCCTAATTTTGTCGATTTTGGGAGAGTACTACTTATATTAGGGAGAGTTTGTAATATTCTCAATTCAATTAGAGTTTGTAACAAGTGCGACTCTATGGCTTCGTTGTAACGTATGTTTCAAGATTATAAGCTTGTATTCAGAGTAACGACTTGTTTCAAAGATTAGAACGACTCAATGATATAATTTATAAGAATTTTCTATATTATTTTGATAAATAATGTAGAACAACTTATCGTACCCGGATAGAGATGATGGTCTTCCTATGATGTCTCCAAGCCGGCCATAATAGAAATGATAAGCGAAGCAGTCAATAGTAGTCAGTTCTCGCCTATCGATAGATAGCATGTTGCTTCCAAGCTCAAACCATTTGAAACAGAATTGTTAATGTGACTTCCTCTCTATACACAATTCTTTTTTTATTTATTTATGGGTTGTGTATAGGTCAAAATTAGGTCAAGTTTAGTGAATGCAAACAAACGAGTTGAGGCCGAGGTCGAAGCCAAGCACGACCCAGTGGCGAGGAGTCGCCCAGAGAGAGAGACCAGTGCCAAGTTCGAATAGAGAACAAATAGCAGCCACGGATAGAGTATTCTTAGGATTATGAATAGGAATATTCCATTGAATATTCCCCCAATTGTACTTTTTTAGGGTTTTCTAAGAATACCCCTTATAAATAGAAAAAGAAAGGGAACAAAAAGGGGGCTTCTGGACTTTTCAGAAAAGAACATCTTGTAAAAGGTTGACTATCAAGAACATATAAAAAGCTTGTCTTGTCTCCTCTGTTTGATTTTATTGCTAAACATTTCACTTTTATTCATAAGATCCAAGAACACTTTATTCATTTTTATAGTTTGTTATCACACGCTATAGTCAGAAGAAGGAATCCTCCAACTCATTCAACATTTGGGTGACAAATTCCTTTTTATTACATTTAATGTCATTTGTCACATTTATTGCATGTTTTCGTTCCCATATTTATTGATAATCATTGAGCATTAACTTGGTATTCATTGACTTGAACACGGTCCTGTACCATCAAAATTATCGAACTTCAGATCTAGGATTTATTATATTTAACTAGGATTCACCCTTTATCTACTTATTAAATTGGCTTAACAAAAAGAGCCTAAAACTTTTTGGTCAAACAATTTGGCGCCGTCTGTGGGGATTTCCTAGCCAAAGTTTTAGTTTCCTCTAGATCTAAACTAGGTTCTAGTTCCACTTCCTGTTCGTTGTAACTTCATCCCTTTGCTACGAACACAAATTTGAGGAATTCGTAGGCAAGATCTTGAAACAGCTAAACCAATTTTTAATCTAGACCCTTGCATGAAATCGAAATTGTATCTGATATCTATACGACAACTACGCTTCGACGTCGTATAGTTTCGGCACGTTGCGAATGCAAGCTGTCGGACTAGGACTGCGGCCGTCACGTATTTAGCATGTCCACAATCCTGTCACCATGTTAGCGCTAGATACCAACCTGTACCTTATGCATACAACCCTCTCCCTCTCAGAAAGGAATGATAACCTGTTGTGTAATTCCTTGAAATGACAAAACTCGTTCCCGCCTGTATGCTTGTGGTATGGCTTATGTTTCCGTATCTTCATGCACTCGGGACTGGATCGGATTGGGACTTGAACTCGAAGATCCCAACGGGCAAAGTAAGTTATCAGCCCACAAGGTGCCCAGATTCAACTAACGCCGAAGCTAAGTACGAGGCTGAGATCGAATCTGAAGCTAGCACTCTCAGTTCATTGCCATCAGATCGAAGGGACTTTCCAGATCCAAGTAGCGGAGGCGGCAAAAACACCGTGCCAAAGACCCACAAGATGTCTTCCGAGTTCGATGGATATCAGCTCAACCAATGATAGCAGCTACGAAGCATAGCCAAAGAAGGGAAAATGGTTGCTCCCTTCCACTCGTCAACCAATCAGTCGAGGTAACAAACGATTTCGTTTGGCTTTAACTTGCTATTTCTTTTCAGAGTGGGACAGGAACGGGGGGCATCCTCATAGACACGCGAACAGGGAACAAACGCCATCAAAATAGCACACCAAGAAAACGTCCGCGCTATATCATCCTGCAGGCAACGGCCGAGCAAACACCCCCTCCCCCCAAATAAGTTGGTACTTAACGCCATAAAGGAAAAGTCTGTATAGACTGGGACTGGGTCACCAGCCCGAAAAACGCACGAATCTCTCCAACATGCAGACAGAACACAAGTGCGTGAAACTCACCCATGCACTCGCCAAAGCAACTATGCGACGACACAACTAGCTAAAATTCGATCTCGTACATACACTAAGACGTCCCGAAGCTTGAGCGAAACATTCATCGCCGGGCCTATCAACTACCTCTCCAGGCCAAGTGATGAAGGGACTAGATAGACTGTGACTCCTCGAATGAATGTACGGACCGTACAACAACATGTAGTATTCTCCAATGAATGAGTAAGCAAAGCAGCATACGGAATTCTTACGTAACTCCGCCAAGTTTACACATCACGCCAACACAGGAAATGTATATTCGACCTCGCTCGAATAAGTAAGCCAAATTCTACCTCGCTCGAATTAGCTAGTCAAATTCGACCTCGCTCGAATTAACAAGTCAAATTCGACCTCGCTCGAATTAACAAAACAAATTCGACCTCGCTCGAATTAGAAAGTCAAAATCGACCTCGCTCGAATTAGCAAGACAAATTCAACCTCGCTCGAATTAGCAAGTTAAATTTGACCTCGCTCGAATTAAAAAAATAAATTCGGCCTCGCTCGAATTAACAAAACAAATTCGACCTCGCCCGAATTAGCAAGTCATATTCGACCTCGCTCGAATTAGCAAGACAAATTCGACCTCGCTCGAATTAGCAAGTCAAATTCGACCTTGCTCGAATTAGCAAGTCAAATTCGAACTCGCTCGAATTAGCAAGTCAACTTCAACCTTGCTCCAATTAGCAAGTCAAATTCAACCTTGCTCGAATTAGCAAGACAAAGTCGACCTCGCTCGAATTAGCAAGTCAAATTCGACCTCGTTCGGATTAACCACCAAAAGTCAGGGACTTATTGCGAGAAGATCCAAGAAATTGGAAAAGAAAAGAGAAGGAAAGGCCAAAGACATACAATCAAGGACAAATCAATTGTTCCATTCAAAGGAAAAATAGCGTCTTACAAAGGGCCAAAAGGGGGCCCATACCCAACTAACTAAGTACAGAAAAACTAAATACAGGAGGAAAAATTAAGTACAAAAGCTTCACTCGGCATTATCCCTATCCACGCCGTCATCTCTCTCCCCACTTGGTTCAGCGGCTTCACCTCCACCGTCACCCTCTCCATCAAAATGTTCATCATTAAAGGTAAGCCCGTCCTTGGCCTCATCGTCTTCACCAGCCTCCAGTGTCGCGGGGTCATAGCCGCAGACAAGCCGGGCCTCACGCGCTTTAACACAAACTTCTTTAGAAACGGCTTCAGGAACATTCCTTGCTGCCAACAAGCCCTTATATGTATCCCGCTGAGCCTCAGCGTGGATCCACATCTCGTACAAAGGGCGAGAGACGTCAACAGAGGCGGACGCAGGAAGAGTCGAAGCCAACAATTGCGCCCTCTCAGCCTCGAGAGCAGCAATTTGATCACCCAGGCTCGAGACGTCTCTCTCAAGCCCACCAATTCGCTCATCAAGCCGCGCCTCCCCCAGAGCAGTCGTTTCCATCTTAGTTGCTCGTTCAGACCTGAGAACGCGGATAGAATCTTCTAGTGTCGCAGCCCTCGCCGAGGCTGCTACTCGGGCTCCCTCAGCCCTCTCCAGCTCAGTCGCCTTCCTTTCCAACTCTACCACCTTCCCCGCCAATTCAACATTTAGACCGGCGACTCTAGTGGCACTCTACTCAGCTCTGCCCGCAGAGCTACCAGACGTGCATGCATCTCGCGGCACTTGCCACGGTATCGGTGGTACTTTGAAACCATTTTCTGAAAAGCAGCAGCCCGCCTCTCCTCGCGGCGAATACTCTCAGTCTCCAAAATGGAAGTCTGAAGAAAGAAGAGAGAACAGAAAGAGAAAGTCAGCAAGAGTGGAAGACGTAAAACGAAGAAAGCAATAAAGAACTCACCCTCTAAGCCATTCCGGCTACGCCCTGTGATAGGCCAGCATCGCTAATCTCCTAAAGGGCCCTCCTTTCAGTAGCGGAACAAAGAAGGGCAAATCGGGGCACCAGGCTCACCGTGTCCTCCAACAAATCGCAATCCGGAGAAATCTCGATCACGCGAGAGGAATTGTCCGTTCCCGCCTCAACCGGAGTGAACCTCGCCTCAAACATGCTTATGTTCTCGGGGTCAATATCTGAACCGGATTCATAGTCATCTATAACCACGCCCATTTCCCTCTCGCTGGCCGAAGAGGGAGCGCGGGCTTATTGTGAAGTCGATGGACCACTCGAAATGATCGCAGCGGCCTCCGAGCTCTGCCCCCTACCATGGTAGACTCCCCCACGCCAGAAACAGGCACCACCTCCACGCCCAAGGGGGATAAGGTCTCCTCGTCTAAATTAGCATCACCATCAGGCTCAGACACTGCCAACACGGGATCGCCCCTCGAAGGCCCCTCAACCCCGGGTACCCCATCAGCCCTTATTCTCCACCTCTTTAATGGAGCTTCTTCGCCATCGTCCTAAGACGATTCGTCCACCAAATGAACTACGGGAATCAGAGCTCCCACCTGACGAGCAACCTCCCGACGGCCTGGTCCGGGAGGGGTCATGACTGTAAAGTAGCAACGGCCTGAACGCTCTTACTTGCAGCCGCAATCGGTGCAGGTCCGATCGAGAGACTCGACTGGCGAAAAGCAGGTATGGGAGCCCTCGCCCTCCTCGTGACCCTCCGACCTACCAACAAGAGAAGCTTAAACCAAAGAGGAAATAGGGGGGAGGAAAATATAGAACAAAGGGAAAAGTGACCAAGGGCGAGATGAGATGACTCACCAGCAGAGGGTCTACGCCCGAATCTCTCGTGGAACGACGAGCATTCACGAATCCCCATCGTATGGGGCAAAACCTGGCTTACCCACTTGCGAATATCAGCGACTAGTGGAGGAGGTTCCTTCTCGGCTGCAAAATAAAGAAAAAAGAAAAAAAAGTACAATCAGATCACCAGAAGGGGACAACGAGCAGCCGTTTGAAAAAAATAAAAGCTTACGGGCATAATTCCACTCCTTAGGAAACCCGTTAGGATTCGACACCACGTGCTCCGTCCCCACAAAGAAGAAGTTCTCCCAAAAGCGACGATTGGTCTTATCATCCATCTTAACCACCAAGCCCTTGGTCCCGCGGTGACGAAGATATATCATAGTACCCCTGTAAAGACTGGGTACGAAGAGGTGAAGCAAGTGACAGAGAGAAATCCCCCGGCCGACCAGTTCCGCGTACTTGGTAAGCATGAGAAAGAGCTTGTATATATACGGAGAGAGCTGAGCCAGGAACACCCCGTAACGGCGACAAAAGTCTTCCTCCAGGAAAGGAAGGGGAAGTGTGTAACCAATGAGGAACGGGTGTGCGTAAAACGCTCAATACCTCGGGCGATGTATTTGCACGACATCGTTGCCCGCAGGTATGAATTCGACGTAGTTAGGAATCCTCCATTTAGCCTTGAGTGCAGCGAGCGCCACAACATCCATTTTAGAAACAACGGGTTCAGGCTCATCGTCGGAAAAATTCTTGAAATCAGTCCTGGTTTTCCCCGAACGTGGAATTATCTTATCCACAGTGGGGAGACTGTCATCTTCCGCCATGACTACCCCCTCTTTGTGAAAGGGTATATCAGTTTTCAACGCAGCAGCGCCGGCGGCTCTATCAAAGTTAGACGATGCACTAGCCATCTCCTTGTTGGTTGCGTAGATGAGGAGTGCTGAGGAGAAAGGGGTAACAATGGCAAGAAACTTCAAAAAAAGAGAGATGGAAACGTAAGGATCTGAAGAGGGAGAAAAGAAAAGCCTGGAGTCTTTCGAACAATTTATAAGAAACACAGCAACCCAAATGAGAAGTTCTCTTCTCTATTTATAAGAATACAAACACCCTGAGAGGGAAAACCAAACGCCGCCACATTAACTCCAAAACAGAAGAGGCGCAGGAAACAACGTAACGTATAGGAAACGTGCGCCATAATGACGCATGATAAATTGACGTCATTTCAAACTGACGTAACGGTCAGGTATGTCTCTCGAAGGATCACACCGTCATCTCGCTATGAAGGGTTCGCCCCTCGACCAAGATGTTCAGATTTCTCAACTCGCAAACTGGCGGGGTCCGCCCATCGAGCTCGTCCAAAGACAACCCCGACAGGCGGAGGGACTAACTGTATAGGTCAAAATCTGATCAAAAGAATTCTACTTAAGGAATAACGACCGGGAGCCAACCAAGCCGAAGTCACGTACAGGAAGCAATATACCGGTGACTAATTCAGCTATGGTCGAGGTCGAGCACTCAGTTCGGCCTGAACGGCTAGTTCAACACTTATACATTCTAGAGGAATATTCTACAGGATATTCCAAGAACTTAGGCACTCCGGTTAAGGTTAAGGACCGCTGGGTAAGGAAAGTGTTTTGTATAAATATCACAAGAGAGAGTAACAGAAGGGGGGCTGAGAGGAACACATACAAACACACACATCTCTCTGAAGGAGAAGATGTTCCATCCTCTCAGGCTCTTTGCCAAAAGAGAGATAAATCTCATGATCCTGGCATCCGTCTGTAGTTCAACTTTATCAAATGTACGGAGGTCTGCCTTGTTCAAGAATGGAGATTCCTTTCCTTTATGTATTCTTCGTTATCATTTGATATTATTTAAGCCATCTTCCTTTTCTTACATTATGAAATCCAATCGCATTGTAATCAAATTTTACGATCAGCTATGCTTGTTTATTCTTGTCTTCTATCTCAGATCTAGATATTATGAAATCCAATCGCCATTGTAATCAAATTTTACATTCAGCTATGCTTGTTTATTCATGTCTTCTATCTCAAATCTAGAATAAATTATCTCTGGCTAGGATGTACCCCATATCTTCTTATTTAATTGGTTTAACAAAAAGGATCAAAACTTTTTGGTCAAACAGGTTGTGCTGTAATAAGAAAGATCTTGCGTCAACGAGGCGAGTGTTCTCCAAGAGAAAATAAAGAAAGATATTTCAGATGGCAACACAATTCAAGAACAAAGCTTGAAAAACATGATAAAATTAGGACAATACGTTATGCACTAGGGCTACACATAATTCTTTCTTGATTTCAAGTATTAAATACACTTGCATATTTCCAAAATCTTGTCTGGTACTCCCTGCGGTCCACAAAAGGTGATCAATTTACCTTGAACACACCTGAAATACTAAATTTTAGACAAAAATAATTAGTGTGACTAAACTACCCTTAATTAGCAGCATAATTTAATGTGAAGAGTAAAAGACTTTTTAGGGATACGTACATAAGTATAATTTTGGAAAAATAAATTAAATTTTTTCTTGATTAAATAAATGAACACTTATTTTGGACCAAAATAAAAAAGTAAATTGATCACTTATTGTGGACTGGGGGAGTACCATTCAAGAAAACACCGAAATTCTAAATATTGTTATTTCATTCACTTTAATTCTAGAATGTCACGTTTACACACAATTATATTCAAAATTAAATTGGAAAAAGGAAGTGATAATAAAATCAACCATTTGGTATTCAGATACTACTAATAATATTTAGTGGGTTCCAAAACCTCTCTTTGCATTTTTCTTAAATTAATCAAAATAATAAATTAAATCTTGAAAGGAGACAGATTAACAATTTGGACTTACAAGATCAAATTCAAAACTGTAAACAAGTTAAGAAGCTCATCAAATAAGCTGGTCCTTTACTCCGTTAAATTAAACTCTCCAATTTCAAAACAAAAAAGGAGTGGGGAATGAAAATTTTCAGTTATTAAAGTGAGGGGAATTTCCATCTATTATTTTGAAGATTTATAATTCTTCCGTTTTATTGGATGGAATTTTAATGAATTAGATCTATAAAAACCGCAAAGTACTTGCTTTTGAGTCTAAAATAAATCATTTAGAGCTCCAACTTTTAGTGCATTCTATTTTCTTTTAGTAGTTCAATCGTGGAATTTCTTTATTTATGTATTTCCTGAGTATGAGTATGTGACTTGATATCATTTATTCTATTGATAGTACATAGTAGGGGTGTAATAGGTCGGGTTGGTTCGAATTTTTCAATTATCATACCAAACTAATGGTGTCGGACTTTTAAATCTATAAACCAAACCAAACCAACAAAGTCGGGTTTTTCAATCTCGGATTTTTCGATTTTCTTCGGGTTTTTTTCCTGGTAAAATCTTCATAGCACAAAATATGTAACTTGTGCTCCAAATATTTCTTTAGTGATACAACTATACAATAATATGAGATAAGCCATAGATTATACTAAAATATTTAATAACAAAGATAATAAAATTGCAAATAGAAAATATTGTTAATTAATAAGCCATAATGAAAATCAACATAATCTAAAATTACTATATAGGTCATGCTAAAATAAGTATAGCTAATAATATTATTAATTGCATAATTAAGCACTAAAAAAAGATAAACTAATTTATGCATTTTCATTATAAACCAATATAAACTAAAAATAGATATCCAACACTATCATCATTCCTAGTGTTGAATTGAATTTCTTTTGTTAAGTATTGATTTGAACTTTGTTTGAGTTACTACATTTATAGACTACAAAACTTTTTATCATTCAAGAATATTAAGTCTAAACTTGAAATAATACGTTAAAAGATAAAATTGTGAAAAACTTTAATAACAAAATATTTATAAATTATATTACAATAAATATTTATATGTATAAAATATTTTAAAAATTATATAAATATGCTATCGGGCTGGTTTTATTTCGGTTTAACTTTTTTTAGTTAAAACAAAACCAAACCAAACCAATTATGACCGAATTTTTTTCCAATATCAAACCATATACTGTTACACCACTAATACACAGAATGTGTCAGTCATCTTGATAGAGATGGTTCTAATTCGTCATATATTATTCTAATATTTGTAACACAAAATAGATTAAGAAATATTTGAACTATTATTCATACTTAATCTATTTAAAGCTAAAACATAAGAATGTCTAATAGAACATGTACGTTTTTCCTTTCACAATTAATTACCATTACGTAAGTCTTCTTAATCACATTCAGTTCTATGCTTCTGGCGTTTCTATTTTGTAAATGTGATATTAATTACTTTTATTAACAATCCCTAACCATATACTGTTACGTTACCACTACTCTATAGTATTTAAGCTCGTCCTAAACATCTCAAATTATTCATCCAATTGCTTAGCTCTTCTCTGGGGTTAATTCAGTGCAAAACACACATACGAGAGAAGCCAAAGTAAGAAGCCATTTTCTTCTTTATTGTTAATGTTGCTTATATTACTGCTAAAAATGCAACATAATTACATTTAATCTTTCTACTTTCTGTAGTAATTATAGTGTTTATACAGTTAATTTTTTCTACGATATAAGGGAATGTGCACATTACTAAATCAGTGGTGAAGCCAGGAATTTCATTTAGAGTGTTCAAACTTGAAATAAGTAAAAAAAATTTCGAATAAAGGGTGTTCAATATATGTTATATAATATTAAAATCTAATATTTTACCTATACATACAATATAATTTTTGAGGAGGACTATGTACCTTCGCCCGCCCCTGCATCAAATAGTGTTTAAACGTTTTATTTTAATTTTGATTACATGAGTTAAGTTTAAAGGAAAAAATATGATTTGTATAGCTGACTCCCTTATTGCGCATCATCACTAACTGCAATAAGATGAAATTGTGATTTTGCCATAGGAAAACTGATTTTCTTTATTTAAAAAAAAAAAATCTTGCACTTCCTTCCCACATTTTGAATAGTAATAACTAACCTGTGTTATTTATGGTGCAGTGGCAAGTGCAAAGAGTAGCAGGTTGGTTCTTTTATGCATTGTCTGTGTTTTTGTGCAAACAACATTTGCGAGGAAGCTTCTACAATTTCCATCCGGAAACATCCTCGGCTTTGGCGGAATTGACCAAATTATCGGAAATGTTGCCGGAGGCGGCGGAGGAGGCGGCGGCGGGGGAGGAGGAGGTTCAGATGGTGGAAACGGTTGGGGAATTGGAGGTGGAGGTGGCTTTTTTAGTGGACCAGGCAGTGCCGGCGGCGGTGGCGGAGGAGGAGGAGGTGTGAATGGTGGATCTGGTCGGGGGTTTGGAATTGGCTGGGGTAGTGGATCAGGTAGCAATGGAGGTGGCGGTGGCGGTGGCGGAGGAGGCGGCGGCGGCGGTGAAGACGGCGGAAATGGTTTTGGTGGTGGAGCTGGTCAAGGCTATGGAGTGGGAGTGGTGGCGACCGTTGATCCTACTATTGAAGATTGAATAAGGCCTTTTTTTGGTGATCGCCATTTTCACCGGAATTTGCTCAAATATAAGTTTAGAATAAATAAATAAATAAATAAATAAGAGGGAAATTGTTGCAACCCATATTCTCTAATGAACTTTTTTCACTGAATAATGTTATAGGTATTCCTGATTTTGAGTTTTAGATATGTTTACACACGACTATGAAAAGAAAAATTAAGGGCAACTAGCAATTTTGGTTCTATATTGCATTATACCAGCTTTAATCCTCGTATTATTCAAATGAGCACATCTAACTTTCAGTTAAAAGTAATGTGTGATTTTAATACCCAGAGCTAATTGACCATAACCTTTTATTTTGCCATTACGGAAATGCCCATTATTTCTGTTTACTCTTAAAATGAATAATAATTAAATTTATATATGGTTTTAAAAATATGTTAGGTAAATGGATTAAAAATGAGACAAATAACTAAACCAGTAGTGACATTGAGTCCGAGCTCGGATTTAAGCTTGGCAACAGTTCTGTCCTCGATTCGGAGCCAAACGTGTGTGAAGAGCTATGATTAAAATAAGAACCTTTCAATAACTAGAAAACAGAGAAACAAGTTTGTATTCCCTTGGTATGCGTGTTACAGTCTATTGAATAAGAAACTTCCCTTTTATATAGTAGGGGAGTTTTACCCTTAGTACAATTATAAAAAAGGTAAAAAAAACCTCTTTTGTACATCAATTACGGATATGCTATCGACATCGGACGAGATATGCGCCGTGATATCCGGTTGGGCGCGAATATCACAACCCTTTGTTAGTCGTGTGCAACCCTGTGTGGTGCTTTTCGAGGTCTTGAAGCTCGTACTGTATTCAGGGGGTATTGTTTTGTTGGGTCCGGTGGCAAGCACTCCGTTCGGGCCTTAGTACGAGAAGTTCCCAGCTTCGATTCCGACTCCATGTAGTTACGCCCTAGCTTCGTTTGACTACTGAAAAAGCAGGGTGGTCATTAGCTCCGATGTTATCCGTATACAACTTTGGTCCCCTTTTGTGAGTTTGAACTTTGAAATTGTTAAAGAAGTAAATATAAAATTTAAACAAGAACGGCCAAATCTATGGAGTAGTAGAAATGGTTCAAGGTCGGTGCACTTTGCTTTCCGTTGAGCATCAATTAAAACTTAATCCGTCAGATCTATTTGTTTTGCGGTTTTAGTTTTAAATTTTAGAGTTTTTTAATTCTTTGCTTTACAAACACCAAATAATAAGGAATCTCATGGTCATTTTCGTAATTCAAAACAAAAATTAACATTAATTATTTGCAAGGACTAGAATCACATATTTAACTTAATTGAAGGTTAAACGAGCAACTGTAAAATTATTTTCATGTGACCTATAAGTCACATGTTCGAGTCGTGGAATCGTTCATTAATGCTTGTATCAAAATAATCTGCCTACATCAAACTACCTTAAGATACGGTTATTTCCCGAACCCTGTGGTGAATACGTATACTTCGTACACCGTATTACCCTTTTAAATGTACTAAGTAAAATAATATAAAGATTAAAATTGGAATAGCAAAATATCACGAGGATCAAAAGTGTTTATTGAATAATTTAGATACTACATTTTTTAGCGGGTTCTAAAACTTTCATTTTTAATGTACTTTTTAAATTTACTTACATAAGTATAGGGGAAAGAAAAAGGGGATTACAAGATGGGAACCATACCCTTATCAATAAGGTGAACATTCAAATAATTGGCCAACTGAACTATTATGATTCTCCTTTTATATGTAAACTAGATAGGCACCTTTTTAGATATTTCAATGCTTGTTGGCATTCCGAAGTCCACACAAAACATTCTTCTTTTTCAAGAGTGAAAAGAAATGATGATATTTTTGCGAGGATCTTGATATAAACCCGCTTAGGGTCGCCAACCTTCCGGTCAACCTTTGCACCTCCTTCACACTTGTCAATGATCGGGGATATACTCGATGACTTTGATCTTATCGGGGTTTACTTCAATTCCTCTTTGAGAGACCAAAAACCCCAGGAACTTTTTGGAACCAACTCCGAAAGCACATTTTTCAGGATTGAGCTTCACGTTGTACTTTCTCAAAATGTCAAACGTCTCTTGTAGATGAGATAAATAATCTCCTGCATTAGGAGATGTGAGCACGTGATTTTTGCCTCGCTTAAATTACTCCTATAGAATTCTTAAAATTAGGATTTTTCTTTATTATTTGATTTTTAGGATTTAATCATGTGCTTTTGTGTTTGTTTGCATTTTGTGTGTATCTTTAGTTAGTATAATTCATAAAAATACAAAAAAAAATAGTGCATTTGCATTTAGGACCCCATTTAAATATTTTTAGTTTTATTAGTTAATTAGCATTATAAAAAAATGGAAGAAAATAACAAAATAGTCCTTTTGCATTTTTACTTTTAATTTTGATTTTTTCCTTAGTATTCTTTTAAAATTAGGATGTAGTTGATTTTGAAAATTAATTAATTTAGTTTTGGAGTTAAATCAGGTCTATTAGTTTTAATTTTGTATTTAACAAAAATATAAAAATGAAAATGAAAAGAAAATGAGAGAAAATTCAAAATTAGGAGTCTTAATATAAAAACCGGTTTTTGGGCCAAATGCTCTAGCCCAAGCCAATCCCTCCCCTAAATCCGTTCCCCAATCCAAGCCCAAATCCCGCCTCAGTCCGGTCCAGACCCCTCCCCTATGAAACGACGTCGTTTCTGCTCAAACAAATCTCAGCCGTCTAGGATTGTTGATCCAACGGATGAGAACTCCACACCCATTAATATAAAAGTGCCGGACAGCCTACCCCCCCCCCCAAGCCGTCTCTCTCTCACCCCACTCTCATCAGAGACAACTCCCACCGGCTCCGCCTTAGACCGCCGCCGGAAATCGCCCCACGGCGGCGACGATCACCCAATCCCGTCCAAATTTACACCACTGGACCGCCTTCCTCTCCTCATCCCAAATCCATGCCCCATTTCCTTCAAATCCTCACCAAAACCTTCGAATATTAAAAACCCTAATGCCACCTCCGCCGCACACGGCGGCGCCGCCACCCAACCGTTACCAATTTCATACCCTTGAACCCCCGTCTCTCCCTCAGTCCAAATCCCTACTTATTCTCCTTCAAACACCCCTGGAGCTCTTCGAATCTCCAATCGAAATTGGGTCAGTGCCAGATTTCGGGTCAAAAGTTTTTCCTGGACCGTTAATGGGTCAAAACCCATGCTAATCGACTATTCTATGTAAGAATGAGAGATTGGCATGGAATTGACTCATTTTGAAGTTCATCTGTCTATGCAAGACATTCCGGGTTCAATCTTAGGTATTTTTCTTTATTTTCTCGTTATCTCTTTTCTTTTTATTTATTTTGTTTTCTTTTGTTCATACTCGTCTCAGAATGCTTCTCTTTGAGTCTGCTTACCTTCATCATCTCTTTTTTTTTTTTTTACTTTTGTGCTTGGTTTAGGGTTCTAATATTTTACATTACAGTCATGTGGCTTAATTTTGTTGATTGTTTGATTGGGGTCTCATAATTCTGTGATTTTACTGTTTTAATTTGTGTTTGATTTTTAATTTTTGTTTGATTGATAATAGATATCAGTAGTTTCAATTCTGACTTTTAGTAGTTAATTCAAGATTAAAATAGGATAGTTTAATTTTGTTAATTGAAGAACTGTTTGGTTATAGCTGAATAGGTCGGATTTTTAATTAACCAAGGTTATTTGATCAAGTTAAAGGGGCTGGTTCTAGGTTAGTAATTCAGAGTCCAAATTAAGGGTGATATAGGTATTTCAAAATAAAGAATAATGCAGTANGGACCTCCCTGGCATAACCCAAGGACCTTTTTCTTTTTATCCCGGCATAACCCGTGGACCTCCCTGGCATAACCCAAGGACCTTTTTCTTTTTATCCCGGCATAACCCGTGGACCTCTATGGCATAACCCAAGGAGCCTTTTTCTTTTATCCCGTCATAACCCGTGGACCTCCCTGGCATAACCCAAGGACCTTTTTCTTTTATCCCGGCATAACCCGTGGACCTCCCCGGCATAACCCGAGGACCTTTTTCTTTTCTAGCATAACCCGGTCATTCTCCAGCATAACCTGGTAACCCCCCCCCCCCTAGTGTAAGGCTTCATTCCCAAGGATACACAATCCTGATTTTATTGCTTAGATATGTGTCACAAATAACTCACGAAATTTTCCTAGTGAAAACTGGGGCAGAAAAATTTCGTTCCTTTGTTTGTTTTGGTGTCTGAGCGGGTTTGACCTCGAGGCATAGGATCCGAGGTAGCTGAAAGAATGAGTCTCCATCCAGAATAAAGAAAGGAATAAAAAGAACAAAAATAAGTGAATTCAAAATGCTGAAGCGGACAAAGATGCGGACTGCTCAAAACCTGACTGAATGTCACCAGCTCCGCCTGTCCCGCTTTGATCCCATGCTGAAGAAAGAAACAACACCTACAACTCGCAAGCATCAAGATTCAGATTGGAGTCCACAGCAAAATCATCTAAGACTCAAGATCAAGCTTCAAGAAATTTATAGATAGGAATCTTGTAACTCATAGTTGATAGGCATAGCTAGCTTAGCTTTGATTTTTCTTTTGGTGTAATAAGGAGGTCAGCAAGCAGTAGCAGCAGCAACAGTAGTGAAATCACAGCTCCTGGTAGTCCCAGCTACCAAAACTTCCAGAACTACACTGACCTGATTCCTTTATAGCCAAGGATATGTAGGCAACCTCTGAAGCAAGGTTCGGTCAGACGTTTTTCAAAATGCTTCTCATGGAGTGCCACGTAGGCAAAAATCCCTCATGATTGCTCATTTATCTTTGCCCGAAAACCCTTCGTGTCTCCGAGCAAAGAGGGACAGCTGTGAGCACGTGAGTTTTGCCTCGCTAAAATTACTCCTATAGAATTCTTAAAATTAGAATTTTTCTTTATTTGTTTGATTTTTTAGGATTAATTACATAATTCTTGTGATTGTTTCTATTTTGTGTGCATTTTAATTGATATAATTCATGAAAATACAAAAATAGCACGTTTGCGTTTAGGATCCTATTTTAGTTCTACTAGTTAATTAACATTACAAAAATAGAAGAAAATAACAATAAATGGTTCTTTTTGCATTTTTTCTCAAATTGGCCTTAGTTTTCTTTTAAAATCAGTATTTAGTTAATTTTTGAAAATTAATTAGTTTAATTTTAGAGTTAAATCAGGTCTTTGTTATTTTTAATTTTGTATTTAACTAAAATAAAAAAAAAATCAAATAAAGAAAATGAAAGAAAAGGAGTTAAAAGGATTGAAAGAGGGCTATTAATAACTGGGCCAGTAATTCACCAGCCCAAATAATCCCGGATACCCGTCCATATAACGCAAGTGCCCGGCCCAAGTATCCGGTCCAGCCCTCAGACCATTGAAACGACGTAGTATAGGGGTGTTACTACGTCGTTTCAGGTTCCCTAAGTGATAAAATAATCCTGGCCCTCCATCCATCATAATCCAATGGCTCAAATTTCATTTAAGATTTTAATAAAGCTGTCTGAAATTGTAAAAAACCCTAGAGACCAACCCATCTTCCTCGTACGTTGCCTGCCATCGTCTACCACCGTCTGACGCCGGCCGGAAATCGCCTCCGCCGGCGAGAAGTCTCCAAATACTCCCAAAAATACACCATAGCTGCTCCTCATCCTCCTTATTACGAATCCGGCCTTATTTTCTTTCAAATCCCCACCAATCCTTTCGAATAAGCGAAACCCTAAACGCCGCCTCCGCCGCCCACGGCGGCGCCACCTCCAAATCCCACCCAAGTTACACCCTGGACCCTCCTCACCTCCCTCTTCTTAAATCCTCGTTTATTTTCCCTCAAATATTCCTTCAACGCTTCGAATTTCAGATCGAAAAATCGTCTAGAACCCTAATTTTATAAATTTGGGGATTAGTGATGTCTGGGCTATAATAGCCCTTAATTATGTGTTTTCTCATGAAAACACATAATTAAGGACGATTATAATCCAGATAAATCCAAGAAAATTCACCAGATTTGAATTAGTCAAATGAAGGCCAAATCAGTAAGTTTTTTCCTCCTTATTTGATTATTTCTCTTTTATTGTTGATTCTATTCTCGTGATTTTTTATTTTGTTATGATGTTTTTGGTCTAATTCAGTGTTTGGTTCCATTAGTATAGGCTTTAATTTTCACTCCCTATTGATTAGACTAGTTAGATAACTCAGTTAGTATATCTCATGTTTGATCTTTGATTTTATTCTTCCTGTTTAGATTAATCCTATGCAGCTTCGTTTATTTTAATTTTAGTTTGATTAGTATTAAAATTAATTTCAGTTGTTCAAGTCTAATTCTAATTAGTTTTGATTTTTGATACTTAAAATAGGATAATTAGATTATTAGTTCAATTTTAGATTTTTTTTAGTATAATTGATTTTCTTTGAATGATCCTGCATTTGTTGCTTAACTGTGGTCAGTTTTGACCATGGTTAGCAGGGTTGGGGTTAGTAAACATAGGTAGTAATATTATACCTAGTTCAAGGGTAATTGGGGTAATTCAAAATAGGGAATCCTGCAAATAACTGAATTGAAAACCCCTAGAACATTCTAGATGGGGTTCCAATTAGAATTCAGGAACTTGGTAATAATACTTGGCCAACAAGGCATGATTTGAGGGACTAAATAGTTTAAAAACTAAAATTAAAAGAGGGACCTAGGGTGCAAATGAAAATCTGAAGGTTGCCCTAGACTTTGTCTATAAAAGGGCAATACCTTGCCTTACAATACAAGTTTTGAGAAGTTTTAGAAATCTGAAAGGTTTTGAGAGGGAAAAATCAGAAAAGTTTCAGAAGTTGAGAGCTCCTAAAATCTGAAAGTTCAAAATTCAAACATAGAGCTTAGAGAAATCAGAAAAATTTCAAAAAAAAAAAAAAATTCAAATCAGAATTACTATTCCATTGAATTTCCTAGAGTGATCTTAGATTTTCAGTTTTGAATTAGCATTCCAGCTGATCTAAAATTGAAAATGGCCTGAGTCTTCTTCGTGTTTTAGTAGCTGAGGTTCAGAAGTTCCTAGGGTGGTTTTCGAGTTGTTTTTGGTTCATTCAAGATGTTTCTGGTTTGTTTACTGGTGTTTGTTGCCTGAAATTACTCCTTGGATGATTTTATACCATTTCCTGGGTGTGGAATTCGTTTGAAATTACTACTGCTGGTTGCTTCCTGCTACTGCTCTCATTTGCTACCTCCTGACTTGAATTTCCATTTGTTTTGGCCATATCCAGGTACATTTCTAACCTCAAGTGTTGTATGAAGACTGGATCCATATGTAAGAACGAATTTGAAGAGAAATATGGAATAACTCCTTGTTCTTCACATGAATCTGTTCTGATCTATGTACTTAGACATTTAGTTCAATAGCATTTTTTGAGACTATCTGTCTATTTTTGTATTAACTAGGACTGTGTGGACTGTTTTTCATTGAACTGCTGGACTATTTTATAAATACTTAAACGTCCTGTTAACAATGCTAGGTCTAATGTATTTGGTTTTGGTTTTGCTATCATGAAATGTAAGTTTAGAATGTGATACTAGTTTGCTATCACTAAAGTTGAAGCATCTCCAGTAGCTAAAAGGGACAGGCTATGTTAAAAACTGTTTGTTATGTTGTTCATCAAAAATCAGAATAGATATATAGCTAATCTAGTCCCATGATTAGGTGTTTTAGGTGTATTGATCGAAAATT
>NW_017671875.1:132445-143587 GCF_001879085.1 Nicotiana attenuata
GAAGGAAAAAGAAAAAAAAAAACAAAAGAAAGAAAAAAAAAGAGAAAAGAAAAAAAAAAGAAAAACAAAACAAAACAAAAACAAAAACAACCAAAAACAAAACTTCCTGAACTACGTCTGACTTGATTCCGAAAGGATACGTAGTAGGCTCTCTCTGGGGTTCAGTCACACCAGAACAAAAATCCCATATTCCCCCAAAAAATGAAACTGGGGCAGATGATATAATGGCTCGGCCATGAGCCTACCAAAATGGTTCCGAAGTTGAAATTCCGTCCAAAATTCTTTTTACCCAAAAACCCGGTCCAAGTCCTTCCGATCAATTGGCAAAGGCGTGGGAAATGGAAAGCACCCTTGTTGGACTCTGATGCAATCCAAGTTGAGAAAAATAAAATGAGAGAGTCTTATTGGTGAAAACCTACGGGCACCATAAGGCGACGGTGAGTAGAGAAATTAAAAATGAGAGAGTCCGCTTAGTGAAAACTCATAAAGAGCACTATCGGGCGACGGTGAGAAGAGAAATCAGAGAGGTCGATCGGCGAAAACCCGCAAAGGGCGCCGTTGGCCGAAGATAAGACATCTCCCACCACTGAAAGAGTCCTGGCAAGGTTCCCTGGTTTTGAGACACGGGTCAATGAGTTTACGAGAAGTTGGAAAGTTTGTACGGGTCGGGCATCCAGTCCAAGAAGCATGTCATGTTTATTTGAAGCTTGCATGCACCCCCAGATAAGTCCTTCTCTTCCCCCCGAAAGGGACGCTTCTCTTTAAATTCATCTTCTTGCTTACTTTTTCCTTGAATCCCTTTCGGTCTAACGCTGGTTCCGAAACTATTACAAAGAAAAGGTGGCAGGACTGGNTGGACCTCCCTGGCATAACCCAAGGACCTTTTTCTTTTATCCCGGCATAACCCGTGGACCTCCCTGGCATAACCCAAGGAGCCTTTTTCTTTTTATCCCGGCATAACCCATGGACCCCCCTGGCATAACCCAAGGACCTTTTCTTTTATCCAGGCATAACCCGTGGACCTCCCTGGCATAACCCAAGGAGCCTTTTTCTTTTTATCCCAGCATAACCCGTGGACCCCCCTAGCATAACCCAAGGACCTTTTTTTTTATCCCGACATAACCCTTGGACCTCCCTGGCATAACCCAAGGACCTTTTTCTTTTATCCCGGCATAACCCGCGGATCCCCCTGGCATGACCCAAGGACCTTTTTCTTTTATCCCGGCATAACCCGTGGACCTCCCCGGCATAACCCGAGGACCTTTTTCTTTTCCGACATAACACGGTCATTCTCCAGCATAACCTGGTAACCCCCCCCCCCTAGTTTAAGGCTTCCTTCCCAAGGATACACAATCCTGATTTTATTGCTTAGATATGTGTCACAAATAACTCACGAAATTTTTCCTAGTGAAAACTGGGGCAGAAAAATTTCGTTCGTTTGTTTGTTTTGGTGTCTAAGCAGGTTTGACCTCGAGGCATAGGATCCGAGGTAGCTGAAAGAATGAGTCTCCACCCAGAATAAAGAAAGGAAGAAAAGAACAAAAAGAAGTGAATTCAAAATGCTGAAGCGGACAAAGAAGCGGATTGCTCAAAACCTGACTGAAGTCACAAGCTCCGCCTGTCCCGCTTTGATCCCATGCTGAAGAAAGAACCAGCACCTACAGCTTGCGAGCATCAAGATTCAGATCGGGGTCCACAGCAAAACCAGTTAAGACTCAAGATTAAGTTTCGAAAGATTGATTTTTCTTTTGGTGTAATAAGGAGGTCAGCAAGCAGTAGCAGCAGCAACAGCAGTGAAATCACAGCTCCTGGTAGTCCAAGCTACCAAAACTTCCAGAACTACACTGACTTGATTCCTTTATAGCCAAGGATATGTAGGCAACCTCTGAAGCAGGGTTCGGTCAGACGTTTTTCAAAAAATGCTTCTCATGGAGTGCTAAGCAGGCAAAAATCTCTCATAATTGCTCATTTATCTTTGCCCGAAAATCCTTCGTGTCTCCGAGCAAAGAGGGGCAGCTGTGAGCATGTGATTTTGCCTCGCTTAAATTACTCCTATAGAATTCTTAAAATTAGGATTTTTCTTTATTATTTAATTTTTAGGATTTAATCGTGTGTTTTTGTGTTTGTTTGCATTTTGTGTGTATCTTTAGTTAGTATAATTCATAAATATACAAAAAAAAAAAAATAGTGCATTTGCATTTAGGACCCCATTTAAATAATTTTAGTTTTATTAGTTAATTAGGATTATAAAAAATGGAAGAAAATAACAAAATAGTCCTTTTGCATTTTTACTTTTAATTTTGATTTTTTCCTTAGTATTCTTTTAAAATTAGGATTTAGTTGATTTTGAAAATTAATTAGTTTAGTTTTGGAGTTAAATCAGGTCTATTAGTTTTAATTTTGTATTTAACAAAAATATAAAAATGAAAATGAAAAGAAAATGAGAGAAAATTCAAAATTAGGAGTCTTAATATAAAAACCGGTTTTTGGGCCAAATGCTCCAGCCCAAGCCAATCCCTCCCCTAAATCTGTTCCCCAATCCAAGCCCAAAACCCGCCTCAGTCCGGTCCAGACCCCTCCCCTATGAAACGACGTTGTTTCTGCTCAAACAAATCTCAGCCGTCTAGGATTGTTGATCCAACGGATGAGAACTCCACACCCATTAATATAAAAGTGTCGGACAGCCTACCCCCCCCCCCAAGCCGTCTCTCTCTCGCCCCACTCTCATCAGAGACAACTCCCACCGGCTCCGCCTTAGACCGCCGCCGGAAATCGCCCCACAGCGGCGGCGATCATCCAATCCCGTCCAAATTTACACCACTGGACCGCCTTCCTCTCCTCATCCCAAATCCATGCCCCATTTCTTTCAAATCCTCACCAAACCCTTCAAATATTGAAAACCCTAATGCCACCTCCGCCGCACACGGCGGCGCCGCCACTCAACCGTTACCAATTTCATACCCTTGAACCCCCGTCTTTCCCTCAGTCCAAATCCCTACTTATTCTCCTTCAAACACCTCTGGAGCTCTTCGAATCTCCAATCGAAATTGGGTCAGTGCCAAAAGTTTTTCCTGGACCGTTAATGGGTCAAAACCCATGCTAATCGATTATTCTATGTAAGAATGAGAGATTGGCATGGAGTTTGACTCATTTTGAAGTTCATCTATCTATGCAAGACATTCCGGGTTCAATCTTAGGTATTTTTCTTTATTTTTTCGTTATCTCTTTTCTTTTTATTCATTTTGTTTTCTTTTGTTCATACTCGTCTCAGAATGCTTCTCTTTGAGTCTGCTTACCTTCATCGACTCATTTTTTTTTACTTTTGTGCTTGGTTTAGGGTTCTAATGTTTTATATTACAGTCATGTGGCTTAATTTTGTTGATTGTTTGATTGGGGTCTCATAATTCTGTGATTTTACTGTTTTAATTTGTGTTTGATTCTTAATTTTTGTTTGATTGATAATAGATATCAGTAGTTTAAATTCTGACTTTTAGTAGTTAATTCAAGATTAAAATAGGATAGTTTAATTCTGTTAATTGAAGAACTGTTTGGTTATAGCTGAATAGGTCGGATTTTTAATTAACCAAGGTTATTTTATCAAGTTAAAGGGGCTGGTTCTAGGTTAGTAATTCAGAGTCCAAATTAAGGGTAATATAGGTAATTCAAAATAAAGAATAATGCAGTAACTGAAATTGGAAACCCCTAGAACTCTCTAGATGGGGTTCCAATTAGAATTTCAGGGATTTAGTGATCTAGCTTGGGCAACAAGCCAACAAATAAGGGACTAACTAGCTAAAAATTAAAAAATAAAAGAGGGACTTAGGGGGTAAAATAGAAATCTGAAGGCAACCCTAATTTTGCCTATAAAAGGCATGCCCATTGCCTTGTTTCATAAGTTTTGAAAAATCGGGAAAACTCCAGAGAAAGCCTGAAAAAAAAGTTTTAAAAAATCTGAAAAATCCACACAAGTTGTAGAGCTCCCAAAATCTGAAAGTTCAAAATTCAACATAGAACTTAGAGAAATCAGAAAAATTTCAAAAAAAAAAATCAAATCAGAATTACTATTCCATTGAATTTCTTAGAGTGATCTTAGATTTTCAGTTTTGAATTAGCATTCCAGCTGATCTAAAGTTGAAAATGGCCTGAGTCTTCTTCGTGTTTTAGTAGCTGAGGTTCAGAAGTTCCTAGGGTGGTTTTCGAGTTGTTTTTGGTTCATTCAAGCTGTTTCTGGGTTGTTTACTGGTGTTTGTTGCCTGAAATTACTCCTTGGATGAGTTGATACCATTTCCTAGGTGTGGAATTCGTTTGAAATTACTGCTGCTGGTTGCTTCCTACTACTGCTCTCATTTGCTACCTCCTGACTTGAATTTCCATTTGTTTTGGCCATATCCAGGTACATTTCTTACCTCAAGTGTTGTATGAAGACTGGATCCATATGTATGAACGCATTTGAAGAGAAATATGGAATAACTCCTTGTTCTTCGCACGAATATGTTATGATCTATGTACTTAGACATTTAGTTCAATAGTGTTTTTTTAGACTATTTGTCTATTTTGTATTAACTAGGACTGTGTGGACTATTTTTTATTGAACTGCTGGACTGTTTTATAAATACTTAAACGTCCTGTTAACAATGCTAGGTTTAATGTATTCAGTTTTGGTTTTGCTATCATGAAATGTAAGTTTAGAATGTGATACTAGTTTGCTATCACTAAAGTTGAAGCATCTCCAGTAGCTAAAAGGGACAGGCTATATTAAAAACTGTTTGTTATGTTGTTCATGAAAAATCATAAATAGATATTAATAGCTAATTCTAGCCCATGATTGGGTTGTTTTAGGTGTATTGATCGAAATTAAAGAGCTGTGGGATTTCCAGATCTAGGATACTAATTCATTAGAATGTGAACAAGTCGAAACACGTATGAGTTTGGATTCTAGACAATTAAGAGTTTGTCAAGTCCAATTGTGTTTAAAATTAAGTTCTGTTGTGTTCATTATCAGATTTGATAGAACCAGGTTTTTGGGCTCATTATCGGATCTAGTAACAGGCCCAGTCAAGACCATGAGGTCTCAATTCAAAGGCCCTAATCTCATCTCACTTTCCATTTGGGTCTGCACAAAAGCCCACGACTGGGCAACAATTAAACTCTGACCGGATTGCCGCATACCTGGGCTAGCTCTTTAGGCCCAATATGCTAAAGAATTTGAAATCTCATTTTAAGTTATTGGTTAATTTCTATAGTGCAATTTTGGGCCTTCCAAGTTAAGTAGCACATTTGAATTAGGAGGCTTTCCTCATGTTTAAGTGTGGGCTTGAACTTGAGGCCCAAATTTCTTGAATGCTTTTAATAATAGTAATTAATAATGCTAATTAATTAAGGCCTTTTTAGAGACAATATTTAATAGGAAATCATAGTTCCTTTAGGTTGGCCTTTAAAATAAAAACGAGGTGCGCCACACCAAACAAAATTCACAAATTGTGTGGCCCCCTCTAATACTCATATTAAAATACTTAGAAATTGGGACATGCCTTTAGCGAATTTTCATGGCCGCCCGCAAAGTAAATAATACGCTAGTCGCTTTAGGCGCGTTCTTTAATAATCTTACCTTCCTAAATTCGGGTGTGCATTTCATGCGACCCCAAATCCAAATCCTAAAACATTGAATAAAATATGTCGAGGATCCGAGTGCATTTCATGTGACGTGATCCAAAAATATGTTTTAAACGACGTTCAATTTCCTAAAAAATTAATTAAAAGCGGTAAATAATTTTAAAATTGCACTATAGGGTGACATGTATTAAAATCAGACTTTTAGCCAATTATAATGGTTTAAGCGACCGTGCTAGAACCACGGGATCCGGGGGTGCCTAACACCTTCCCTCGGGTCAACAGAATTCCTTATTCAGAATTTCTGGTTCGCAGACTCCATCCAGGAAGTCGAAATTTTTCTCGATTTGGGATTCAAGATAAACCGGTGACTTGGGACACCAAAAGCCAAACCTATCCCAAGTGGTGACTCTAAATAAATAAATAATCCCATTTCGAATAATGTCACTTTAAATGAAAAAACTCTCTTATACATTATCCTTCGGGGTAGGTGTGTAAAAAAGGAGGTGTGACAGGAGACTTGACCAACATATCATCAATATATACCTCTATTATTTTACCAATTTGTTTTTAAACATTTTATTAACGAGCCTTTTGTAAGTAGCTCCGCCATTCGTATGCCCGAAAGGCATCACATTATAGCAGTATGTGCCAAATTTTGTGATAAACGAGGGTTTTTCTTGATCTTTCTGGTGCATTCTAATTTGATTATACCCGGAATATGCATCAAGAAAGGTCATTAACTCATGTATGACCGTAGCATCGATTATACGGGAAATAATCCTTAGGGATTGCCTTATTCATATATTTATAATATATACACAATCTAAATTTATTATTCATTTTAGGAATTACTACTATGTTAGCTAACCAATCGGGGTAATTTACCTCTTGAATTGAACCTATATTCAGTAATTGGGTTACCTCTTCTTTGACAAACTTATCTCTTACCTCTGCAATCGGTCGTTTCTTCTTCCTTACCATAGGGAAGTTAGGGTCCAAACTTAGCTTGGGGACAACCACTTACAATGGGATACCTATCATATCTGAATGTGACCACACAAAATAATCGATGTTAGCTTTAAGAAAATGAAAAAAATTTAATCTTAGTTCGGGGCTCAACCCCATTCCTAAGTGGAATTTCCTTTCTAATAAATCTATGAATACGACAACTTGTTCGAGCTCCTCTGCAGTAGATTTGGTTGCGTATGTTTCCTCTGGTGCCTGAAACGATCTTTGTACCTGATAGGAATTCGATGACTCCACTTCTCTATTATCTTCAATCATGATGGAAGAGGGCGCCAACTCCTGTAGTTGTTATTTGCTTATTTCTTTCCCCTTTCTACTGGACAAGGTAACTACATTCATTTCTCTAGCAGCCGGTTCATCTCCTCTAATTTGTTTGACACCTTCCGATGTGGGAAACTGTAACAATTGATGATAAGTTAACGACACAACCTTCATTTCATGTATCCATGGCCTTCCAAGGATCACGTTGCATCCTATGTCGCCATATACCATTTCGAACAAAGTTGTCTTTGTTACGCCTTTGGCATGCGTGGATAGTAGAATCTCTCCCCAGGTCATTACACTTGTTAGGCTAAACCTGCATAGAAGCTTTGTTGCCAGAATTGTGTTTCTGGTTTATTAGCTTGCTCCAAAACTCTCCATTGTATGATATTAGCTGAACTACGTGGATCAACCAACACACATTTAATTTTAAAATCTAAGACATTAAGAGATATTACCTGAGCATCATTGTGTAGTAGAAGAAGTCCATCAGCGTCCTCTTCCGTAAAGGTGATGTCATCGTCTTCTGAAGCTTCTAGGATCATCTTGCGATGAGTTACCGATATCTTCGTTTTCTTTGCTGCTGAAAGTGTCACCCCATTTACTTCTTCACAACCCAAAAATCATGTTAATCATCAAGCAATGTGACCATGCAGCCAGTTTAGCTGGCTCCTAAATATTTCGATTTTTAAAATGTAATTCAATATTAGCTATGTGAACTATGATCTATATTTTAAAATGTATTTTTATCAAATTGGCATTAGAAAACTACAACTTATAATACTTTTTTGTATAGTTTGAATTTTAAAATATCATTTTAAAATATTGTAACGATCCGTCCGGTCGTTTTGAGAATTTAAGTCCCGTTCGGCGGTATAAGGTCTTGTGCAGCTTCGTATTATGTGTAATGACTTGCGTGCGTGACCGAGTTCAGTTACCAGATGATTCGGAGTTAAATCGGAAGAAGGATTCTAGTTTTGGAAGCTTAAGCGGTAAGAGTTGACCGAAATTTGAATTTTGTGTAAACGTCTCCGGAATGGGTCTTGGATGATTCAACAGCTTCGTATGGTGATTTTGGACTTAGGCGTGCGTCCGGATTTGGGAATGGAGGTCCGCAGGGTAATTTGAAGTATTTTGGCGTAAGTTGGAAAAGTTGAAGTTTGGAAAGTAGAGAGGTTTGACCAAGAGTTGACTTTGGCGATATCGGGGTTAGAAAGCGATTCCGAAAGTTAGAACAACTCTGTTATGTTGTTTGGGACTTGCCTGCAAAATTTGGTGTCATTTGGAGTTGATTTGATATGGTTCGGACGCATGGTTGCGATTCTAGATGTTCTTGAAGTTCATTGTGATTTCATGTGTTTTGGCATCCGTCGTAGTTCTAGAGGTTATTTCGTTGTTTTGATCGCGCGAGCGAGTTTGTGTTATGTTTTTAGACTTGTGTGGGTGTTTGGTTTGGAGCCTCGAGGTCTCGAGTGAGTTTCGGATTAGCTTCGGAGTATTTTGTTAACTTTTTGTGTGCTGGTTCTCGTTTCATCACATCCGCGATGTTTTGGTCGCAAATGCGACTATCGATTTGCGAATCAGCCTTGCATTTGTGAACCTGAGCTGCTTCGCAAGAGTTCGCTTTTGCGAAGAACTCCTCGCATTTGCGAAGTTCTTCTGTTCGCATTTGCGAAGTATTTGGTCGCAAATGCGATCTTAGCAGAAGCCCCCATTTTTTCGGCATTTGCGGAGGTCGCTTTTGCGAACCCCCTGTCGCAAATGCGATATCTGCAGCCTGCTAATAGCTGGACATTCCAAGTTTTAGCTTCATTTTATCATATTTTGAATCCTAGGTCTGAGAGTGGGCGATTTTGATAGAGGAATTTCATCTACAATCATTGGGGAAGTACCTCTAATCAATTTTTAATTATATTTTGTGATTATATATTAGATTTAACATCAAATTCATGAGAATCTAAAGAAAAATTTGGGAAAAATTGTAAAAAAAACTTTTAAAATAAAAAATAATGATTTGAGGGACAAATTGGTATCGAAAATTGATAATTTTTGTATAGTTGAGCTCGTATCAGAATAGGTGTTCGGGTTTTGTGAAATTTGTCGGGTTTCGAGGTGCGGTCCCAGGGGTCGACTTTTGGCTTGATTTTTATTTTTTGATAAGGATTGAGGCTTTATGATCCAGAATAGTTTCTTATGAATTTTATTTATGCTTTGAAGTTATTTTGGCTAGATTTGAGCCGTCCGGAAGTTATTTCACCGAGGAGTTCATTTTTGAGTATCAGATTGTCTTCTTTGAGGTAAGTATCTTGCCTAACCTTGTCTGTGGGGACTACCCCTTAGGATTTGAGTCTTCTATGCTATTTGTATCTTGTGAAGTCCGTGTACGCGATATGACGAGTACGTGCTCGGGCTTATTTGAGGAAAATTTGCCTTTTAGGGTTCTTAGGTCCTTGTATTCAGTGAGTATGAAGTTGTTTTCGTTATGATTAAGTTTTCTCAATTACTAATTTCACCTCTACCTGCTTTAATTGAAAATAATTGCTTCATGATCCATTCCTATTGCCTATTTGACCCTTATATGACTTAACTGAAGATTTTTACTTCTTCTATTGCCATGCTATCTTTTTCTAACTGCTTATCTTTATCTGAAATTATTATTATCTCTTCTGTAATTGTTCAACATTAATTGAGGTCATGATTATCCTTTCCGTTGCTTATCCTTAATTGTAATTGTTGTACCTCTTTCGTGAGTACTAAATCCTAAATGAAGCTAGTTATCCTTTATCAAAGTTGACTTATTCTTAATTAGAATTATTGACTCGTGATATCTCCCTTGTTGTTGAATTGTACCTTGTGGGACCGTTGTTACATACTCCCTCCGTTTCAATTTATGTGAACCTATTTGACTGGGCACGGAGTTTAAGAAAAAATGAAGACTTTTGGAATTTGTGGTCCTAAACAAATTAAAAGGGGGCCCAGGATCTTTATGTGGTTATAAAAGCTTCTCATTAAGGGTAGAATTGTAAGTTTAAGCTAAATTATTTCCAAATTTAGAAAGGGTTCATTCTTTTTGGAACGGACCAAAAAGAAAATAGGTTCACATAAACTGGAACAGAGGGAGTATTATCTTCTCCCTTGTTGAGTTGTTCTTATTATGTCTAGCATTCTCTATTGTGGCTATTTCTTGTAATTAGTTCTTCCGTTTCTTTGAGTTCTAGAATTTCTAAGTTTATTTAATTGTCGTACTCCTGTATTATTGTCATTGTTGCTGTGGTAGTTGTTGTTGTGATACACGAGGTTTCAGTCGTGCGGTTGTTATTGTGATGCACGAGGTTTCTGTCGTGCGGTGTTATCGGGTTGCACGAGGTTTCTGTCGTGCTATTGTTACTATTGATATTTGCACATGCGACGTGACAAGGAAGTGCAAGAACTAAGTTAGGACATTTGCACAAGGATACACGTAGTTAATCACTCCTATCGGTTAAGAGGATGGATTTGATATTGTTGAGTATTGATGCACACCCTTGTTTACTTGCCTTCTATGTGAGTATGGCTCTATTGGTACGTGAGTCGCCAGTGTGATTATAAATTTGTAGTGAGGGCGCATGATGCCCAGTGTTTATGGTTCTGAAATTAGGACCCGTGAATTGTGAATATTCTAAGGTTCGGTACCTCGTGAAGGTTATTGGCTCAGACCTGGTGTGAAAGCGGTCGTTTTTGTTGAGTTGCTACTTGCCTTTCCTTTATCTGTGATCCCCAATCATATCGTAGAAAATGGTAGTCATGGCTCTCATGTAGGTTGCCCCAGCATTCTCAGCCCAAATGGCATGACCCGATAACAGTAGGTACCCCAGGGTGTAGTGAAAGCTGTCTTCTCGGCATCTTCTTCATCCATCAACACCTAATGATATCCTGCGTAACAATCCACGAAGGACTGTATTTCATGTTTGGCGCAGTTATCAACAAGGATGTGAATGTTAGGCAACGGGAAATTGTCTTTGGGACTTGCCCTATTCAAATCTCGGTAGTCCACACACACCCGGGTTTTCCCGTCTTTCTTTGGCACTGGAACCACATTGGCTAGCCATGTAGTATATCGGACCACTCGGATTACACCCGCCTTCAATTGTTTTGTGATTTCTTCTTTGATCTTATTACTGATATCAGTTTTAAACTTCCTTTGCTTTTGCTGTACTGGAGGACAATCGGGGTAAATTGGCAATTTGTGCACCACTAGATCCA
>NW_017671875.1:143597-173294 GCF_001879085.1 Nicotiana attenuata
AAGAAAATAGGTTCACATAAACTGGAACAGAGGGAGTATTATCTTCTCCCTTGTTGAGTTGTTCTTATTATGTCTAGCATTCTCTATTGTGGCTATTTCTTGTAATTAGTTCTTCCGTTTCTTTGAGTTCTAGAATTTCTAAGTTTATTTAATTGTCGTACTCCTGTATTATTGTCATTGTTGCTGTGGTAGTTGTTGTTGTGATACACGAGGTTTCAGTCGTGCGGTTGTTATTGTGATGCACGAGGTTTCTGTCGTGCGGTGTTATCGGGTTGCACGAGGTTTCTGTCGTGCTATTGTTACTATTGATATTTGCACATGCGACGTGACAAGGAAGTGCAAGAACTAAGTTAGGACATTTGCACAAGGATACACGTAGTTAATCACTCCTATCGGTTAAGAGGATGGATTTGATATTGTTGAGTATTGATGCACACCCTTGTTTACTTGCCTTCTATGTGAGTATGGCTCTATTGGTACGTGAGTCGCCAGTGTGATTATAAATTTGTAGTGAGGGCGCATGATGCCCAGTGTTTATGGTTCTGAAATTAGGACCCGTGAATTGTGAATATTCTAAGGTTCGGTACCTCGTGAAGGTTATTGGCTCAGACCTGGTGTGAAAGCGGTCGTTTTTGTTGAGTTGCTACTTGCCTTTCCTTTATCTGTGATCCCCGGATTTAAACTGAGTTCCGCTCACTCTATGGTGTCATTTATGGCATTCTGCTGCTAGTTGTTGTTTTCCTTTTCTTACTGCAATTACCGTATTATTATCATTGTCATTATGCGTAGTCCTTATATAGATATCGTACTTTGTTGTTTCTACACTTATATTCGTCCAGGTTATTTAGTCCAGTAGGTGTCTTGACTGTTCCTCGTCACTACTCCACCGAGGTTAGTCTTGATACTTGCTGGGTTCCGTTGTGGTGTATTCATACTACACTTCTGCACATTTTTGTGCAAATCCAAAAAAATTCGAAGTCAGTTGATCGTTAGATAGCTGTGTGGATTGTTGCTGAGGAGACTCAAGGTAAACCTGCTGCTGTGTTCGTAGGTTTCGGAGTCACCTTCCAGTTTTTGTATTGTACTGTTTATCCTTATTTCGGAACAGTTGTATTAGAGGGTTTCTAGCAAAATTCTGTAGAGCTTATCACTTGTACTACCGGTTTTGGGACTATAAACTTGGTCTTCTAATGATTGGTTATTTTGTCTCATCAATTGGGATAAGACTACCAATAAAGTTGTTCCACAGTGCACAGAATAGAGTAATAGACCACGTAGGTTATTAAGCAACTAATTACCATAACGTAACTCTTCCTTTTTAATTTACCACATTCAATTTTGTACTAATGTGTTTCCATTTTGTACAAGTGATTAATTACATTCATTAACAATTCCCAACCATGTACTGTTACTTTACCACTACTCTATAGTATTTAAACTCGTCCTAAACATCTCAAATTATTCATCCAATTGCTTAGCTCTTCTCTGAGGTTCTTTCAGTGCAAAACACACATACGAGAAGAGCCAAAGTAAGAAGCCATTCTCATCTTAATTTGTTGTTAATGTTGATTATATTACTGCTAAAAATGCAACATAATTACATTTAATCTTTCTTTCTGTAGTAACTATAGTGTTTATACAGTCAATTTTTTCTACTTGACAAGATATAATGGAAGGTGCACATCATCAAATAGTGTTTAAACATTTTTTTATTCATTTGGATTACATGAGTCGAGTTTAAACGAAAAATATGGTTTGTATAGCTGACCCTAACTTACTGCGCATCATTATTAACTATAATAATAAGATGAAATTGTAACAAGGAGCCTTCACGTAATTGGTTAAGTTACAGCTATGTGACCAGGTGGTCGTGTGTTCGAGCTGTGGAAACAGCTTCTTACAAAAATACAGGGTAAGACTGCGTACTATACACACTTATTATCCAGCCTTTCCTCGATTCCTGCACATACCGAGAGCTTAGTGCACCAAACTGTCCTTGCACTTCCTTGCCACTAATTTTTGAATAGTACTAAGTACTAACTAAGCTGTGTTATTTATGGTGCAGTGGCAAGTATGAAGATGAGTAGCAGGTTGGTTCTTTTATGTATTGTGTGTGTTTTTGTGCAAACAACATTTGCAAGGAAGCTTCTACAATTGCCATCCGGAAACATCCTCGGCTTTGGCGGAATTGACCAAATTATCGGAAATGTTGCCGGCGGTGGAGGTGGCGGCGGAGGGGGAGGAGGAGGTTCAGATGGTGGAAGCGGTTGGGGAATTGGAGGTGGATCTGGCTTTTTTAGTGGACCAGGCAATGCCGGCGGGGGTGGTGGTGGCGGTGGCGGAGGAGGAGGAGGAGGTTCAGATGGTGGAAGAGGTTGGGGAATTGGAGGTGGATCTGGCTTTTTTAGTGGACCAGGCAATGCCGGCGGCGGTGGTGGTGGCAGTGGCGGAGGAGGAGGAGGAGGTGTGAATGGTGGATCTGGTCAGGGGTTTGGAATTGGCGGGGGTAGTGGATCAGGCAGCAATGGAGGTGGCGGTGGCGGTGGCGGAGGAGGAGGCGGCGGCGGCGGTGAAGACGGCGGAAATGGTTTTGGTGGCGGAGCTGGTCAAGGCTATGGAGTGGGAGTAGTGGCGACTCTTGATCCTACTATTGAAGATTGAATTAGGCCTTTTTTTTGGTGATCACCAGATTTTGCTCAAATATAGGTTTTTAGAATAAATAAATAAGAGGGAAATTGTGCATACTATGTTCTTTTAATGAATTTTTTTTTCACTGAATAATGTTATAGGTATTCCTGATTTTATCGATTTTGAGTTTGAGAATTGTCTTTGAAATTATGTTTATCGATATAATTTCAATTACTCCACTCCAGTTTTGGTTCTTGTGATACTGCATTATTCCAGCTTTAATCCTCGTATTATTCAACTGTCCACATTTAACTTTCAGTTAAACGTAATGTGTAGTTTGGATACCTAAAGCTAATTTACCATAAATTTTTATTTTTCCATTACGGAAATGCCGCATTACTTTCCGTGCTCCTTAGTGATTTTGAAATTGTTAAAGAATAAAATATAAAATTTAATTAAGAAATTGCATTTTCAAAATTCAACTCTGATTGCTGACAAAAGGATTTTAAAAAAAATGGATTATATTAGCGTAGACAATAAATTGCGTCGAGAAAATAAAATCAAGACCGAAAGATATCGCAAAAATCGTAGTATCTTATTTCGAATATTTGAGTGTTACAATCTTTATGAATCCTCTGATTCTTCTTTTCAATGGTAAATAAATTCAAGGGTCTTTGAGCTTGATCTTGAATCTATGTTTGTTGCCACGAACGATGATCTTGTTCTTGAGCTTGAGCTTGATTGCTTGGACTTGAACTTGATTCGGTCTTCGTTCTTGAGCTTGAACTTGATTTGTCCTTCGTTCTTGAACTTGAACTTGATTGCTTGAAGCTTGAAACTTGAAACTTGAAACTTGTGGAGAAATTTGTAGTGTTTGATCCACGAGCTCTTTCTTGCTTCTTGTTATAACTTCTGGTCTCCTTTCTGAATTATGAAGACCCCTATTTATAGTTGTGGGAGGGAAGAGTTATGATAATGTGACGACCCAAAAGGGGTCATCACTTGTTTCTTTCCCATTCCGTACTTCCGAGGCCTTGAAAACCTCATCTAGAGTTGCCTCGATTTGCGTGCACAGTCCGGGCGCGTAGCCGGAAAGCTTAAATATGAATCCTGTGAGAAAAATGCTAAATTTTGATATTAAATTGAATAAATTTGACTTCGGTCAACATTTTAGGTAAACGGACCCGTGATTTGATGGTCCCGGAGGGCCCGTAGGAAAATATGGGACTTGGGCGTATGCCCGGTATCGAATTCCGAGGTCCCAAGTCCGAGAAATGAATTTTTGTGTGAAATTGTTTTCTGGAAATAACTAAGGAAATTGGAAATGGAATTTGATTAAAAGACTATGGTATCGGGCAAGTATTTTGGTTCCGGCGCCCGGTACAAGTCTTATATATGGTTTAAGCGTTTTCTGTAAAGTTTGGTTGAAAACGGACGTCGTTTGGCGTGTTTCGGACTTAAAATGGAAATTTGATATTCTATGAAGAAATTGGAATAAATCATGAGTTTTGAGGCTTGATTCGACGTTTATGATGTTATTTTGGCGATTTGATCGCACGGATAAGTCTGTAGGATGTTTTTGAGGTTGTGTGCATATTTGGTTTGGAGCCCCGAGGGCTCGGGTGAGTTTTGGATAGGTGTCGGATTGCATTTTTGAACTTGTAAAAAAATCTGGTATAATTCCTTCTGTGATCTTCGCATTTGCGAAGATGAGCTTCGCAATTGCGAGTTCGCAAATGCGAACTGTGCATCGCAATTGCGAAGCCTTGGGCCTGGGTAAATGATCGCAAATGCAATCCTATTCCTCGCAAAAGCGAAACTTGGCTGATCGCAAATGCGAACATTATGTTCGCAAATGCGAAATCTGGCAGAATAGTGAGGGTTCGCAAATGCGAACCCAGCTTTGCAATTACCATATTTGGTCGGGGTTCGCAATTCGCAATTGCGATATCAGAGACCCAGCAATTTTTATACTTAGTCAATTTTCCACCATTTTCACCATTCTTTCAAGACCCAAACCCCAGAGGCAATTTTTCAAGGAAAACTTCTTCCAAATCAATTGTAAGTCGATTTTTACTTAATTCCTTCAATCATTTACATCATTTAACATGTTTTTCACTTAAAATCAATGAAATTCATGGGTGAAATTGGGGGTTTTGGGTAGAACCTAGAGTTTTCTAAAATTGAGGATTTGGACCTCAATTTGAGGTCCGATTTCAAAATAAATCACATATTTGGGTTCGTGGGGGAATGGGTAACCGGATTTTGGTTCGAACCTCGGGTTTGACCACGTTGGCCTGAGAGGCGTTTTGGTCATTTTACCTAAATTTGCGTCTTAGCTTTAAATTCGATAGTGGAATTAGTTGCTTGAGATGTTATTTACGATGTGTAATTGAAATGAATAGATTTGGGCCATTTGGAGTCGGATACTCGTGGCAAAAGAGTGATTTCAAGTTGAGTTTTGGAGCCGGTTGAGGTAAGTGACTTGTCTAACCTTGTGTGGGGGACTTCTTCCCCTTAGGACATGATAATTGATATTTGAATGCCTCGTACGTGAGGTGACGAGCGCGTACTTGAGCTAATTGTTGGAAATTCGTTTTTACTTGAAGTATTTAAATTGAGTTTTCTTGCTGACCTGTCTATTTTAAATTGCAAGTTTATCCTATGCTAGTCTAGAGGAACATGTTTATTTGACTTATTTGTCTAAGTGCTTAAACTGTCTTGTTTGTTCTCCGTGCAGTATGTTAGGCTAGGATTTTCTATCACTTGTTCTGAGTTTAGAATTTATCTTTATGTTTGGGTTGTTATTGTGTGTTTTTAAATTGGGACTACGGGAAGGCATCCGGGAGATTCCCCTGCACTTGATATGTTTTGGACTAAAGGTGCGGGATACCAAGAGATCCCTGACACATGTTATTTCAAGTTTTGAGGATACCAAGAGATCCCTCGTGTATATTTTGAGGATACTAAGAGATCCTCGGGATACCAAGAGATCCCTCGTGTATATGATGAGGATACCAAGAGATCCTCGGGATACCAAGAGATCCCTCGTGTATATTTTGAGGATACCAAGAGATCCTCGGGATACCAAGAGATCCCTCGTGTATATGATGAGGATACCAAGAGATCCTCGGGATATCAAGAGATCCCTCGTGTATATGATGAGAATACCAAGAGATCCCCGGTTGTTGTTCCTGTTGTGAGTGGTATTTACTGGTATTGTCCTGTTTCTGCTTTCTATTACGGTTTTCTTATTTATCCTGTTTAGATTCTCGCTGTAGACTTTATTTATTCTGTTTTTTCCTCATCTTATTATATATTATGTTATATCTCAGTAGGGCCCTGACCTTTCCTCGTCACTACCCAACCGAGGTTAGGCTTGGCACTTACTGAGTACCGCTGTGGTGTACTCATGCCCTTCCTGCGCATGTTTTTCATGTGCAGATCCAGGTACTTCATCTTAGGCGCATTATCCTTGAGGCAGGGAGGGCTACGGAGACTTCGAGGTACATCTGCAGCGTCCGCAGACCGAAGATTCTCCTTCCTTACTCTAGCTGTAGTATTTAGTCTTCTTCGTACTTTGTTTTAGACACTCTGAAGTTAGAGTCGTATATTACCTTCCGTTAGCTTCTGTTCCCGTGAGTTTCTGGGTTTTGGGGTGATATTGTAGACTTCCGCGTTATTGAGTAATATATGCCGAGCGACATCTTTTATGCAGTTTTCTTTTAATTGTTCAGTTTTAATTAATTGTTCCGCAAGCTATGTTATTTTCCGCTTTGTTCGGCTTACCTAGTTATAGGAACTAGGTGCCATCACGACATGTTCACGGAGGGCGAACTGGGGTCGTGACAGATAAGAACAAACTCTTTTCGACCAATCAAATTGAAATGAGACATGACCGCACTTGATTGGCCAGAACATGTCACTTGCACACGTGGCGCGATTTAATTGGCCTTTCAGTGTGACTGGGCATGCCTTGTCATTTTGACACGTGGCATGGTCCTATTGGCTCTTCCGCTTGACTTGGCGCGCCACGTCATTTGACACGTGGCACCAAACTGGGCCTCTAGGAAGATGACATCTTGGGCTTAATGAAGTGGGCTCATCACTTTAGCCCAATTAAACGGGCTAGCCCAATAGATTAAGACTTATTTATTTAATCCATATATATTGAACTTATATAATTAATTCAATTACATTAGCCCCTATATTTATTTGGACTAGTATATTTAAAATATAATCCAAATTATTTATTGGATTTAAATCCAATAAATTTTATATGCTTATAAATGCCTCCTACTTCAAGACTTGTCTTACGAACTTCAAAGACTAGACTTGAAGTAAAAAAAAATCACGTGTGCATGTTCCTCAAAGACGCCCCATGCAACGTCCATTTGCAATTTGCAACCCAGCACTTATATCCAATAATTATCCAAGCAAACTTTGAGTATTCATAATGGTTTTCATCCAAACTTTGGTCAATTCCAACGAATTGGAAATTAACGTCATTTGCCTTAAGGATATGCCAGACTTGGATTTATGGCGAAGAAAACTAATCATTGGTGAACTATAATTAGTATTTCCTTTGTCTCTTTCCCGATTTGCACGTAGACTTCACCGCCCATCACTTTTCTTTACTCTAATTGAATTAGGAAAACAAGTCCTTATTGGACTCTAATAGCCACTGTTCCCACATCGCCCAACAAATTTTAACGCCACATCTCGATAGCTATATAAACCCGTATGTATTCCCTCTACGAACATCAATTGCAGCGTTTGCTAGCTACTTCAGAGTCTACTTTTGACGACTTGGAAGCATTGACGCGAAGGTAATTTCTTCTTCTTCTCTTGTTCTTTCTTCTTTTATTGGTTTTTTTTTGTAGGTCTAACAAGAAGGATTTGTTCTTATTTAACAAGATGATCCATGCATGAAGAAGACAATCTTGGGGTGTGAGGGGATGGTACTCATCCCTGTCCAAATATTGGAGGGATTACTTTCATGGCCCGATTCTTGGAGAGATTACTCTCAATGTGGCCCAATTCTTGGAGAGATTACTCTCAAAATGGCCCGATTCTTGGAGAGATCACTCTCAAAATGGCCCGATTCTTGGAGAGATTACTCTCAAAATGGCCCGATTCTTGGAGAGATTACTCTCAAAATGGCCCGATTCTTGGAGAGATTACTCTCAAAATGGCTCGATTATCGGCGAGGCCAACTTAAGGTGCAAAGGGACTCATATGTCCACCTTAAGATTGCAAAGTTATAGTTCCTTTTAAGGACAAACCCACGAAGAGGCCAACTTAAGGTGCAAAGGGACTTATATGTCCACCTAAAGATTGGAAAGTTATAAAGCTTCAACGTGAAGACGACATCGACTTGAACACTTGGAAAACTTTGAAGATTTGGCGGACTTTGCAGACTTCAACTCGAAGATTCGGAGGGCTTAAACAATTCAACTTTAAGATCGGCGAATTTGAAGACTGGAACTTGAAGACCGACGAACTTAAAGACTTCAACTTTGAGACTTGGAGGGCCTAATATTTCAACTTGAAGATCGGCGAATTTGAAGACTTCAACTTGTAGACCGACGGACTTGAAGACTTCAACTTTGAGACTTGGAGGGCCTAAATATTTCAACTTGAAGATCGGCGAATTAGAAGACTTCAACTTGTAGACCGACGGACTTGAAGATATCAATTTACCATGGAGGGTTGCCCCTTTTAAATCAAATGAGATCAAAGTTTCACAAGAGGATGGCATTTCAGCTTGATTTTGCATTCCTCCATACTTCACTCGGACAACAATTGGGGCAATATGTATCTTTTGAAGTTATGCGACTGAACTTAGAATGAAACTCTAAGCTGCCTACGTACCTCGGTGAAGAGGATCAAGTCATACCGTAGTTCAGACAGGGTAGATTTTTTTTTTTTACGTCCTAACTTTTGCCTAGGCCGCCTCTTTCGAAGTTTTCAACCTAACGGACTTTTTTTTTGGGGGTCGTACACAGTTTATACTCTTGCGGGCCAGGAGTGTAGCAACATGCAGTTTAGGCTCGTGCGTCAAGGAGCGCCATGACTTGCAGTTTAGGCTCGTACGTCGAGGAGCGTTATGACTTGCAACTTCATGGATAATACTTCTTCAAAAACTTGCCGTTGATAGGGCCGATTCTCATACCATCTGCATCAACCAGCTTGTAAGCCCCACTTGAGTAAGCTTCTTGTACGATATATCACCCATCCCATTTTGAAGTGAACTTCTCTACAGGTTTATGGGAAGTAATTATGGGTCTTCGTACGGCAAGGACTTGATCTCCTACTTGAAAGGATCTCGGACAAACTCTTTTATTGAAGGCGCGAGACAATCGAGCTTGATAACATTCAAGACTCTATTGAGCTTCCAATCTCTTTTCATCAAGAGCTTCCAACTCTGCTAATCGAAGTCGAGCATTTTCTTCATCAGTGATCCCTTCTTGAATAGCCAGTCGTAACGAAGGTATTTGACGCTCAAGTGGCAAGACGGCTTCGACTCCATAAACGAGTGAATAGGGAGTCGCCTGTGTTGGCGTGCGGTGAGTCGTCCTATATGCCCATAGATCTTCTTCCATACGGTCATTCCAATCTCGTTTGGATTTGGAGACGACTTTCTTTAACAAGTTGCATAGAGTCTTATTGAATGCCTCAGCTAGACCATTGGCGGCAGCATTGTACATCGAAGAGTTACGTTGCTTGAAGCCAAAGAGATCACAAATCTTGTTCATCAGCCTATTGTCGAATGGCTTTCCATTATCCGTTATTATGTAACGAGGAATGCCAAATTGATAAATAATGTTTACTCGGATGAAACTTGCGACATTTTCCTTCTTTACTTCTTTAAGAGCAACAGCTTCAGCCCATTTTGAGAAGTAGTCAGTTGCAGCCAATATGTATAGGTGCCCACCAGAGGATTTTGGCAGTGGTCCAACAACATCCAATCCCCAAGCGTCAAATAGCCAGGATGCAACAGTCGGGTGCAACACTTCAGGAGGTTGATGAATAAAATTCGCATGGAATTGACAAGCCTTGCATCTTCGAGTGTAGTCCAAGCAATCTTTTACCATCGTGGGCCAATAATATCCCATCCTTTTTATATGGAAGTGGAGCTTTGGTCCGGACTGGTGTGACCCACATACCCCAGAATGCGCCTCTTGCAAAGCTTGGAGAGCTTCTTCTTCTCCTAGGCATCGTAAGAGTACTCCCTCGAACGACCTTCTGTATAGAGTATCCTTGTAGTAAAGGAAGCGAGGTGCACGACGACGGATTTCAGTCCTTCTCCTCGGATTTTCTGGAAGTATCCCATAGCATAAGTAATCGATAATGTGTTGTCGCCATTCTTCTTTCTCAACTTCAGGTATCGGATGATCTGCCAAGAAGTCCGCCAATGCTTGTCCTTTTACAGCCTTTTGATGGATGTACAAAATCTCGAATTGTTGAAATTGGAGGTACCATCTCGCTAGTCGATCACTAAGAACGGGTTTTGACATCACGAACTTGATGGGATTTGCTTTAGAAAAAAGACGGACAACATGAGCTTGAAAGTAGTGCTTCAACTTTTGAATTGAGAAGACTAGCGCCAAACACAACTTTTCAATTGGCGAATAATTCAACTCGTTAGGTGTCATCATCCTGCTCAAGTAGTAAAGAGAGTTTTCTTTCCCCTCACTGTTTTCTTGGGCCAACAGTGCTCCAACAGACCTTTCCTGCGCCGCAATGTATAGTATCAATGGCTTTCCTGGTATAGGAGCTGCTAAAACTGGAGGCTTCATCAAGTAGGTTTTGATACTTTCGAAGGCATTGCTACAAGCTTGATCCCACTTGAAAGGAACGCCTTTCTTCATGAGGTGACTAAATGGTTGGCACCTTCCAGCCAGGTTTGATATGAATCTTCTAAGGTATGCTAGCTTTCCTTGCAGACTTTTCAATTCATGGATATCTCGAGGCTCAGGCATTTTCAAAATGGCATCCACTTTGGCTTGTTCAATTTCGGTCCCTCGATGTCGGACAATGAAACCAAGGAACTTTCCAGAAGTAACTCCAAAGGCACATTTCAATGGATTCATCCTAAGTTGGTACCTCCGGAGCAATTCAAATACCATCCTCAAGTCCTTCAAGTGGTCGCCCTTTTCTCTTGATTTCACCACCAAGTCGTCAACATAGCATTCGACATTCTTGTGGAGAAGATCGTCGAAGATATTCTGCATAGCCCTTTGGTAAGTAGCACCAGCGTTCTTCAAGCCAAAAGGCATTACCTTGTAGCAATAAATACCCTTTGGGGTACGGAATGCAGTAAGCTCTTCATCTTTTGGTGCCATGCGTATTTGGTTATAGCCCGATGAACCGTCCATAAATGACATTGCCTCGTACCCAGTAGTAGCATCGATCATCAGTTCTGTAATGGGAAGCGGGATCATCTTTCGGACACGCATTATTAAGATCCCTAAAGTCAACGCACACTCGAATCTGGCCATTTTTCTTCCTTACAGGGACAATACTTGAAAACCATGTTGGGTATTTAACTTCACGAATAAAGCCAGCTTCGATGAGTTTGTTAACTTCTGTTTCAATTAAGGGAACCAAGTCTGGCCTAAAACGCCTTTGAGCTTGTTTAAAAGGGCGAGCACCATTTTTGACTGCAAGGTGATGGACTGCTACTTTCGGGTCCAAGCCAGGCATCTCTTTGTAACTCCAAGCAAAGACATCCCTGAACTCTTTGAGTAACTCAATATAAGTGCTCTCTTCATCAGCTTCAAGTAAAGCACTTAGGTAGGTAGGTCTTGGTTCTTCATCGGTGCCAAGGTTAACTTCTTTTAAGGCATCAACTGTCGTCTTTACTCCTTCTTCAAGTTCAGGCGGAGCATCTTTCGCATCTTCATCTTCATGAGAGTCCCCATCATTGAAGAATATGTGATAACACGGCGAAACATCCTCCAATTCCGCATTATCTTCCATTGAAGATGGAATGCCATTCTCGACTTGTACAGTAACATGATACGAAGAACCCACACTTTCTTCATCTTCATCACGTTCCTTAGTATAGACCACAGTATATGGCTTTACCTTTAGTACTTCTTTACGCGAAACCACAAGTTTTGTTTGTCGCCTCATTCTAGAAGGAACCAAACTTTGGAAATCCTTAGAGATCTCTTGGATTTTGGGTGAAGCGGGTGTTCTTATGCTTTGAAAATTTCTCCGGAACTTGTTCCCCTTCTTTAGTGGACCCAACCTTTCAAACACGGAGGTCCTCGCAGGTGATCTTCCAAGTCGATCAAAGACAGAAGGCTTGTTAGAAGCGGCTGATTCATCTTCTACAGTGATATAATTGTTGCTCGCCCTTCTTATTGAAATGCGCACTGGTGACGGTTGCTTGTATCCCAAACCTTCACGTGGTTGCCTCGTTGCAGCTTCTGATGGGAGCTTCCCTAACTTCGACGGCTCGTTGGGATTGTTTCCAGCTTTTGCAAATAGCTTGTAAGTGTTAGGGTCAAAACCTTCATCTGTTCGCTTTGTAGGGAGTGCCACATTCTGCAAACGATTTTGGGCTACAAACCTTACAAGTGGCATTGAGGACGACTTTACTGCCTCAATTCGTTTGACCGGAAGAGTTAACTCCTTTGGCATGTTGGTTTGGATATTATATGATTCTCCCTCGTCTTTCTTCCTTTTAGGGACATATTGGAGCGCGGGATTTACTTTCTTTCCATAGGACACAATACCCCCTTTATGAGATTTATTCATGTTGGCAGGTACCTCCTTTGTAACAGCTTTGGCTTTACCAATAGTCACCTCAGCTCTTTTAGTTATTGGTTCGTCATTCTTGCTTTTCATACCATCATCAGCTTTCAGCTCCTTCACAATGCGGTTCTTCAAGTAGAACTTTGCATCGGCGAAGTGTGACTCAGCCTCGGTGAATGGCTCATCATCAGCAACTATCGTCTTCTCGACTTCACCCTCGTAGTATTTTAAACATTGATGGTAGGTAGATGGAACAACTTTATTCTCATGTATCCAAGGCCTCCCAAGCAAAACATTGTATGAAGTCTTTGCGTCGATCACATGCAGCCATGCACTTGATTGCATATCTTCAATAGTGATTTCCAGCCTGATCGTGCCTATGGCTCTTTGCCCCCCTTGGTTGAATCCTTGGATCATCACACGACTTTCTGAGAGTTCGTTCATGGGAATACTAAGTTCTTTCACAGTATGGATTGGCAAAATTTTCACTGAGGATCCTCCATCAACCAAAATCCGGTTTACCCTTTCATCGCGCATATAGCCAACCAGGTACAATGGGCGGTTATGGAGGGTGTCACCTAGCAAAAGATCGTCATTTGTGAACGTGACCTTTTCCTCACAAGCATTAACTTCTTGAGGAGTGGACTCGATGGGCTTTTCCGAAGATGGTGCCAACGGTAGGTCATCACTCTTTTCTTCCCCTTTGTCAGCATGGCAACAAGAGGCATCAATGCCCTCATGGGAAATCTTCGTGCGGAACCAACTTGGTAAAAATTCCTCCAAGGTCACTGGACTTCGTGGCTTTTGAGGGTGGTGCATCTCCACTTTTGCTTTCTTCAAATGCCTAACTGGATTCTTTTTTATTGGTCTTTTTACCATCATCTTCCTTGTTGGTTGTTCCACTGATTCTTTTCGTGGGCTCCTTTTGTGGCGCCTACGACGAGTCACCAACGTCCAACCTTCATCATCATCAGGTTGATCGTCTTCGACTTTGTTGTTCTCCAGCAATTCTTCATTTTTGATTCCTTTTAAACTGCATAACTCATCTAGATTGAATGAGCCAAAGGTGATAGAGACTTGGTTTGTGCTTGCTTTCTCATCTTCAAGCACGATCTTCTTTTCGCGAGCCAAGTCCATGACTTTATCCTTGAAGACAAAGCACTTCTCTAGAGGGTGGCTTACAAGTCGGTGATATTTGCAGTAGTTTGGGTCATTTGTTTTCCCAGCTTCATTTGGTCGCTTCATCTCTGGAAGCTCGATGAGATTTAACTCGAGGAGTTCTTCGAAAATGGCTGGCACATCAGAATCCAGGAATGGGTACTCTTTCTCTTGCATTTCTTTTAGAGTCAGCTTCCCACTTGGCTTATCTTGAAACGAAGTGGATTTCATACTCTGCTTCTTGCTCTCCTTCGTCGTGAACTTCACAAGTGACGTATTGACATTTATAGCCTCTTTGCTTTCAGACTTGGGTACGAACTTGCCCCACTTCCTGACTTCTTGCTTGTCATTTGCTTTGCGAGGTTCATAGAGGGCAGCCTTTCATTTCCAGCGGAGGCCATGCTCAATTCCATGTCATGGGCACGAGTTGCAAGTTCTTCAAATGTGCCAGGCTTGATACCTTGCAAGATGTAGCGCAATCCCCAATGCATGCCTTGGATGCACATCTCTATTCCTGAAGCTTCACTAAGCCTGTCTTTGCAGTTGAGGCTTGCATTCCTCCAACGATTGATAAAGTCGATAACTGGTTCCCCCTTTTGTTGACGAGTATTTGTAAGTTCTATCATACTCACAGTACGTCTTGTACTATAAAAGCGATTGAGGAATTCTTGCTCTAGCTGATCCCAACTATCGATAGATCCAGCCTCGAGGTCTGTGTACCAGTCAAAAGCATTTCCTTTTAGCGAACAGATAAATTGCTTGATGAGGTAATTTCCATAAGTCCCAGCATTGTTGCACGTCTCCACGAAGTGAGCCACATGTTGCTTTGGGTTACCTTTACTATCAAACTGTTGAAACTTTGGAGGTTGATAGCCAGAAGACATCTTCAACATATCGACCCTTGAAGTGTACGGCTTTGCATACGTAAGGGAGGATTTGGCAGCAACTTCATATTTGTTCTTAATGGTTCCTTCAATGAACTCCTTCAGTTGATCGATTGGAATCATTCCTTCAGATGAAACAGGGATAACCTTAGTGGGTGCTGCTTGTCTTGGAGGAGAGTCACTCTCTAGAACTTCTGGGAGCTTGCCGGGTGCATGGGTGGATTCTTCTTCCATCAAGATTCCCACCCTGTCTGTTAGCTTATCAATTCTAGCCTCTTGATTTTGCATGCATTTGGTCAAGCCAGCGATTGCTTCCGTCAAGTTTGCCAACTGCTCCTCTACGGATGAAGTATTTGTCACCATAGCTTGCATGATTGTCGTGGACGACGGAGAGTAGCATGGATTTTCACACAGATTGATCCTTGATCAGCTCACGCTATGTGGTGTAAGTGGGGAGGATCCATCACTTGAAGCATCATCATCTTCCTTCATAGCAGAGTGCTTGGATCCGGAGAGGTCAAGCAGAGCAAGAGTTTTCTTGATCTTTTCAGCAACATCCCTTCCTCCTTCAGATGCGTTTGTGGAAGATCTTGCTCCTTTTGAGGATGAAGATCCGAAAACAGGGGTTGATGCGGACGACACTTGGGGTGCTTGTTATCCTAAAGAGCTTGCTTTGTACCTCGTAACTGGTCTGAAGCTTACAAAGGTAACATCGAGGATGCTTTCCACATCAGCATAGAACCTGGAGTTAGCAGCTTTGGTGGAAGTTGAAACGGAGTTGATTTTCTTTGAAGCCATTTCAATGTTCTTGAACTTTCGTGATTGAAAAGTTGAGATGAGAGGTAGAGATTGTCCCACTGGGCGTGCCAGAATTTGTAGACAATAAATTGCGTCGAGAAAATAAAATCAAGACCGAAAAATATCGCAAAAATCGTAGTATCTTATTTCGAATATTTGAGTGTTACAATCTCTATGAATCCTCTGATTCTTCTTTTCAATGGTAAATAAATTCAAGGGCCTTTGAGCTTGATCTTGAATCTATGTTTGTTGCCACGAACGATGACTTGTTCTTGAGCTTGATTGCTTGGACTTGAACTTGATTTGGTCTTCGTTCTTGAGCTTGAACTTGATTTGTCCTTCGTTCTTGAACTTGAACTTGATTGCTTGAAGCTTGAAACTTGAAACTTGTGGAGAAATTTGTAGTGTTTGATCCACGAGCTCTTTCTTGCTTCTTGTTATAACTTCTGGTCTCCTTTCTGAGTTATGAAGACCCCTATTTATAGTTGTGGGAGGGAAGAGTTATGATAAGAACAAACTCTTTTCGACCAATCAAATTGAAATGTGACATGGCCGCATTTGATTGGCCAGAACATGTCACTTGCACACGTGGCGCGATTTAATTGGCCTTTCAGTGTGACTGGGCATGCCTTGTCATTTTGACACGTGGCATGGTCCTATTGGCTCTTCCGCTTGACTTGGCGCGCCACGTCATTTGACACGTGGCACCAAACTGGGCCTATAGGAAGATGACATCTTGGGCTTAATGAAGTGGGCTCATCACTTTAGTCCAATTAAACGGGCTAGCCCAATGGATTAAGACTTATTTATTTAATCCATATATATTGAACTTATATAATTAATTCAATTATATTAGCCCCTATATTTATTTGGACTAATATATTTAAAATATAATCCAAATTATTTATTGAATTTAAATCCAATAAATTTTACATGCTTACAATTAGATACGCTTTTAAACACAAAATTTAAAACTTCTTCGTCTTCCTATTCTGTCAACTTGATCATTATTACCGAATTCCTCCGATGTGTGGTATACTGTGCTTCCTGCTGGGCATCAATTAAAAGTTAATCCATTCGATCTATTTGTTTTGTTGCTTTAGTTTTAAATTTTAGAATTTTTTAATTCATTGCTTTTCAAACACCAAAAAAATGGAATTCTCGTGGTTATTTTCAGTCTTTGGAAGTAGCCACAAATATTTACACCCCTGGAATGTGATCTTTCCTTCGATCGTGCGTGAACGCGGTACACTTCATACACCGAGTTGCCCTTTTAGAATGTGCTAAGTGGAATAATATAAGGATTAAAACTACAATATCACGAGGATCAAAAGTGCTATTTGAATAATTTAGATACTACTCCGTTTTTAGCGGGTTCCAAAGCTTTTTTTTTTATGTGCTTTTTAAATTTCTTTTTAATTACATAGGTAGTGTGAAATAAGAAGGGAATTATAAGATGAGGAACTAAATCGGGAATCAAACCCCTACTAACAAGGTGAACATTCAAATAACCACGCAACGGAACGCTAGTAAGATTTTCTTTTTGGATGTAAAATTTTTGTACTCTGCTATCCACTTTTGTAGTTTATTTAACTGTACTCTGCATTTCCACTTTTGGATTGGATGTACTTTCAAAATTGTGAATTAAATCTTGAATTATAACGTTACATGCATGTTTAATTAATAATTCATAACATATGTTAAATTGTGATGAAGACAGTTTTTAACAGTTAAGATAGTTGTAGAGGTATATTTGAATGGAAACTGATTATGAAGGTGTTTTGATTGTTAATTGTCATACAATTCCGCCTGCAAAGAAGAGTAATTGGGTAGCTAATTACCATAACGTAACTGTTCCTATTAAATTAATCACATTCAATTCTACACTTAATTCTGCTGTTTCCGTTGATTAATTACATTCATTAACAATCCCCAGCCATGTACAGTTACCTAATTACCGCTACTCTAGCAACTCTACAGTATTTAAACTCGTCCTAAACATCTCAAATTATTCATCCAATTGTTTAGCTCTTCTCTGAGGTCACTTCAGCGCAAAACACAAAGACGAGAAGAGCCAAAGTAAGAAGCCATTCTCATCTTAATTTGTTGTTAATTGTTGATTATAATTTATATTACTGCTAAATATGAAACATAATTACATTTGTCTTTCTATTTTTTGTGGTAATAATAGTGTTTAGACAGTTTTTTTTTACGAATTAAGCTGTGCTACTTTATGGTATAGTGTTAACAGCAAGTGCAAAGATGTGTAGCAGATTGGTTCTATTGTTTGTTGTGTGTGTTTTTGTGCAAACAACATTTGCTAGGAAGCTTCTGCAATTTCCATCTGGAAGCATCCCCGGCTTTGACGGAATTGACCAAATTATCGGAAATGTTGCCGGCGGCGGCGGTGGAGGTGGAGGCGGAGGAGGAGGAGGTTCAGATGGTGGATGGGGAATAGGAGGTGGAGCTGGCTATTTTAGTGGCGGTGGCGGTGGCGGTGGCGGTGGCGGTGGCGGAGGAGGAGGTGAGAATGGTGGATTTGGTGGGGGAGTAGGAGGTGGTTGGGGTGGATCAGGTAGCCATGGAGGTGGTGGTGGTGGCGGCGGCGGTGGTGGAGGAGGCGGCGGTCAAAACGGCGGGGGTGGTTTCGGTGGCGGAGCTGGTGAAGGACATGGAAATGTGGCGCTTGATCCTACTATTGAAGATTGAGTTACATAGCTTTTGGTGATCATTTTCACCGAATTTTGCTCAAAAAATATATGTTTATAACAAAGAAATAAAATCAAAGGGAAATTGTGGCAAACCATATTCTTTAATAAACTTTTCTTTTTTCACTAAATGTTGTTATTGTTATTCCTAATTTTGTCGATTTTGTTTAGAATTGTTTTTGAAATTATGTTATTGATATAAGTCAATTACTCCACCTTTTATTAGGCAGAGTAGTACCTACAATATACTCAAATCAATGATATTTAGAAATCTTAAAAAGGCGACTCTATTAAACTAACGATATTATAAAAATTAATTGATCCTTAAGCAGCTTTTAAATGGCTTCATACTAGTGTATGTTTCAGGCTAATAAGCTTATATTCAGAATAATTTGATAAACTAAAGCTACTCAATGATGTGAAATTTCTACTATTTTGATAATAATCAATCTAAAACAACTATAGTTAAGAATGTATATGAAGAACAAAGCTGGAAAAACATGAAAAATTAGGAAAATACGTCATGCGCTACATATAGTTCTTTCTTGGTTCCAAGTATTAAAAACACTAACATATTTCAGGATGCTATCTTACTTCCTTTCGTTTACACGCAATTACGAAAAAAATGTTGAATTAATCTTATAAAAAATGGTGAATTATAGCCTGTTTGGCCAAGCTTTTTTTTGGTCAAAAGTGTTTTTTTTTTTTGCCAAAAGCACTTTTTGCCAAAAAATTGAGGTGTAAAAAAGTGCTTTTGAGGAGAAGCAGAAGCAGTTTTGGAGAAGCAGAAAAAAGTAGTTTCTCTTCAAAAGCACTTTTTTGAGAAACACTTTTGAGAAAAATACACTTAGAAGCAGTTTTTTAAAGTTTGGTCAAACACTAATTGCTGCTCAGAAGTGCTTTTCAAACTAATTAGCCAAACACAAACTGCTTCTCACCAAAAGTACTTTTGAGAAAAGCACTTTTGAAAAAAAGCACTTCTCAAAATAAGCTGATTTTTGCAGCTTGGCCAAACGGGCTATTAATCTTTACAGAATACAGATTAAGTGGGCGTTTGGACATAAGAATTGTAAAATTTCGGGAAAAAAAGTGAAGTTTTTTTCCAGCGAAAATGGTATTTGAAAATTAGAGTTGTGTTACATGAATACAATTGACCTGCTTTTAAATTTTTCTGAGTGACTGAAGTGAAAAATAGCTTTTTGGAGTTTATAAAATTTTCGAACAATTTCGAAATTCATCTGTGAAAATCAAAAATTTTATGGAAAAAAAAAAAAGTGAAAAAAACATCGGAAAAAAGAATATTGTTTTATGGCCAAATCTATACAGAAGACATTGAAGTGGGAAAAAAAGAGGCCACCCTATTAAGTCTTTAACCGCTGCCACATTTCAAGTTTCAAATCTTCTACTGAAGTTGTAGGACTATATTTAGCTTTCGCCATTAGAAGAAACTCGCAAGCACGAATAAGCTCTCTCTCTCTCTCTCTCCCTCCTCCTATAAACCCTTAAAAAACCCTACTCTCACTCTTTAAATCAAAATGTTCTCTCCAGGAACTAAGAGATCAAATTTCACCGCTCGCAAGAGTAAACCTACTACTGTTACTGACTCACCGGTGACGCCGTTGACGGAGAATAGAAGGACGGCTGAAAATGACAATTCTATCCCTAATCGCCCTACCACTGGTACTCCTGCTCCCTGGGCTTCCCGTCTTTCTGTTCTAGCCAGGTAACACGCACACACTCTCAAATTCCATACTTATATATAAATTTTACATTGTGTATATGTATAGATAAAGTCAACTACTGTTGATGTTCATTTTATTAGGAATAGCTACTTGTTACTCGAAATTTACATATCTAGTTTATGTATATTGTATATTGTGAAATTGCTTTTTAATTCCTCCCGCTACCTGCTACATTGTGTATATGTGTAAATAAACTACACTACTGTTTATGTTCATCTTATTAGGTGTTGCTACTTGTTACTCGAAATTTACATATCTAGTTTATGTATATTGTATATTGTGAAATTGCTTCTTAATTCCTCCCGCTACCTGCTACATTGTAAATAAACTACACTACTGTTTATGTTCATCTTATTAGGTGTTGCTACTTGTTACTCGAAATTTACATATCTAGTTTATGTATATTGTATATCGTGAAGTTGCTTTTTTAATTCCTCCCGCTACTTGCTACAGTGTGTATATGTGCAAATAAACTGAACTACTGTTAATGTTCATTTTATTAGGTGTTGTTACTTGTTACTCGAAATTTACCTTGCTAGATTACGTATATTGTGGATCGTGAAGTTGCTATTTAGTTCCACCGGCTACCAGCTAAATTGTGCATATGCCTAAATAAAGTGAACTACTGTTAACGTTCATTTTTTAGGTTTTGCTACTTGTTACTCAAAATATACATTTCTAGTTTATGTATATTGTAGATTGTGAAATTGCTTTTTAATTCCTGTGGCGACCTGATTATCTCCCACTAGCATAGGTACTGGTAACTCTACTCACCAAGGCTTTGGCAGATGAGAAGAATTTACCAAGTGTTTTTTTGCCTCCAGATTGCATATGCAATTCCATAATTAGCTAAATGTTATTGTTTGTTTTCATTAATTTTTCTAAATTTTTTCTCTTCATTTATTATCGCGGTTGTTTCAGATAATGCACACATCTTCTCAGTTGTTCAATTTGCTGTTTTACTGACCAACACTTGTATTCCCTGTGTACTGTATGTGAAATAAAAGGGAGTGGTTCTACATTCGCTAACTAGTTCAATTTACTGACCTATACACTACTAGATCAAAATATTATAGTGTCAAATGTTGCCTAGTTTATTCGTATTTGTCATTAGTTGATTGTTCGTAGGGGATATTAGTCGTAGAAGTATATTTGAATGGAAACTGATTAAGATGGTATTTGATTGTTAATTGTCATAGAATTCCACCTGCGAAGAAGAGTGATAAAGGCGAAGACACTGATCCAATTCAGCCTGTCTATGTAGGAGAATTCCCACAAGTCCTACGTGATGAACAGGCGGTTTCTCTTCGGAAACATGCTCCTGGTTGGTGAATGTTCTGATACTTTTATCTTGTATGCTTAAACTTTTCGTCAGTACTGCTACAGGAAAATAGTTATTCTTAGTTGTGTCCCCTTTTTCCATAATTAAGATAGAGTTACAAAATCCACCATTCCCGTGCTTTGAGTACCTGCTATACAATGAAATGTTATCTTCTCGAGTGATTGATTTTGTGATTGCACATGTCTTTTTTGTTAAGGTAATGCATCCATCTCCGGTGGAATGGATAAGGAAACTTCCTTAGCATGGATTATATGTGGAAACAAACTCTTTATCTGGAGTTACTTATCGCCAGCAGCTTCTAAGAACTGCATTGTTCTTGATCTTCCTTCTACAATGTCCGGAAATGAAGATATTGGAGAATCTTCTAATGATTGGTTAGTTTGTCTCATCAATTGGAATACGAGTACCAATAAAGTTGTTCCACAGTGCACTTCTGCTGGTATTATTGCATGTAATCGGAAAACTCGTAATCTCATATACTGGCGAGATATCTACTCTCCAGCTTGGAATGAACCAGTAGTTAGTTTCCCTGAGGAGTCTGAGGTAAGTTTTTCTACTTCTGATGTGAAGGGCACCCCGACCAAGTCACATCAGAAGAATAAACCTGGGAGCAGTGTAACTCGTTCAAATTCTCTCAACTGTCTGATTGCTTGTGCTGTCCCTGAGACCCAACACAGTCATGCCTCTGTTGCTCTTGCTTGTAGTTCTAATGGCGAAATTTGGCAATATATCTGCAGCCCCAGTGGAATTCAGCGCAGAAAGATTTATCAGGACATGTTAAGTAAGAGCTCTCAAGGAAATGATGGTGGGCAATTCTTTGGAGGCAGGGGCTACCCTAGGTCACTGGTTTGGCAGTCTCTGTCCCAGTCCGTGGACAAGTCCGACAGGCAGTTTCTTTTATTGACAGATCATGAAATACAATGTTTTTCTATTGAACTTTCTGCATCTTTCAATGTTTCTAAGATGTGGACTCATGAAATTGTTGGCACTGATGGTGATCTGGGTATCCAGAAAGATTTGGCTGGGCAGAAGCGAATCTGGCCTCTGGATTTGCAGATTGATAATGATGGCAAGGTTATTACTATTCTCATCGCGATCTTTTGCAAGGACCGTGTCACCAGTTCAAGCTACACTGAGTATTCACTTCTAACCATGCAATATAAATCTGGGGTGAATGTCTCTTCCGAATTTGTGCAGCCACATGAAAGGATTTTAGAGAAAAAGGCTCCTATCCAAGTGATAATTCCTAAAGCTAGAGTTGAGGACGAAGAGTTTTTGTTCTCTATGAGATTGAAGGTTGGGGGTAAGCCAGCTGGTTCAGTGATCATACTTTCTGGTGATGGCACTGCAACTGTCTCGCATTACTGGAGAAACTCTACCCGGCTTTATCAATTTGATCTACCATATGATGCTGGAAGAGTTCTTGATGCTTCAGTTTTCCCTTCTTCAGATGATGGCGAGGATGGAGCTTGGGCTGTACTAACTGAAAAAGCTGGGGTGTGGGCTATTCCTGAAAAGGCGGTTTTACTTGGTGGAGTTGAACCACCGGAGAGAAGTTTGTCACGTAAAGGAAGCTCTAATGAGAGGTCATCGCTGGAAGAGAGGAAAAACCTATCTTTTGCGGGTAATGTTGCTCCAAGAAGGGCGACTTCAGAAGCATGGGATGCTGGAGATAGACAAAGGCCTGGTCTTACTGGAATTGCACGTCGAAATGCTCAAGATGAAGAATCTGAAGCTTTACTAAATCAGCTTTTCCATGATTTTCTTTTATCTGGGCATGCGGATGGTGCTTTCGATAAGTTGAAGACCTCAGGGGCATTTGAAAGAGAGGGGGAAACAAATGTATTTGCGAGGACAAGCAAATCAATTGTGGATACCCTCGCAAAACATTGGACAACCACCAGGGGTGCTGAGATTGTGGTTTCGTCTGTCGTGTCCTCGCAACTTCTTGAAAAGCAGCAGAAGCATAAAAGATTCCTTCAGTTCCTTGCTTTATCCAAGTGTCATGAAGAACTATGTTCTAGACAGAGTATGACCTCTTCGCCATATTATGTTTTGCTTCTTCCTCTTAGGCCTCCCAATGTGGTTGAACAATGCGTGTGTTTGGTATGGGTGAAGTCATTGTCCCTGGAAAATAATTTCCTCTAAAACGTATTCCGGCATTTGTTTTGTGAGTGAAAAATATTTTCAGAACAAATATGTATTTGAAGTTAATAATAATATTATCAGTGTGTTCTGATGAAATTTTGCATACTAATGATTAATAATGTCTATAAGTGATGGAAGTCATTTTCCACATCTTGATGGAAAATATTTTCCTTGGGAGATTTTCTTTTCGGTAACCAAGCGTCTGAAAGAGTCTTCCGCATGGAAAGCATTTTCTTGAAAAAATGACTTGCGCCATACCAAACGTGCCCTAAGTTTGACATGATTTATTGCATGTAGAATTAGCTACAAAGAGACTCCAGTTTTAACACTTAGTATGCTTTTCATTTGGTTGGTATGGCTGAGTTCCTTATCAAGGAAAGCCCATTCCAACCATGCCTTGGCAAGGCCTTCCCAGAATTAGTAAAAAGGCCCTTCTCATAATTGTACTTGTATAGCTTGGAGATTCAAGCAGATAGAACTCCTCTGTCATGGAATCAAACGCATTGCAACTGCAAAATATAAGCTTGTTTGAAATTATTTTAATCTAGTTAATGGAAATGGTTTCAGTAAAATTTGTGCCAATAGATAGTTCCATTTAAATTTGGTCATAGTGACTGGAAAAACAGAATGCTTTTTGTATTATTACGAATGAGAATTTTTGTGTATATAAAGATGGATATGTGTCATTTTGGTTTTTAGACGAGGGTTTTAGTCATAAGCAATGCTTTTTGCTACACTGAAAGCAGTTTTTACAATATGAAATTGCAATTTTGTACTGAGAACTGAACAAGGGGATAGGAGTGAAGCTTCTTAGTAATTCCATTAGAATCTCGTTCTCCGCACTGCGCACTACATTCTACACGAGTGAGCAGATTGGACTCATAGGTTAAATGTTATTGGCGGCTTCCTTTAGACCTAAATTTGACTGAAATGATAATGGAGGTGAATATAAATTTTTGAAAAAGGAAAAAGGTGTTTGACTTGAAAAGTCATGATCCAGTCTCGAATTACTATACATTCTTGTAAGTTATGGCTGCATTACCTGGTTTTCTGCAAAAGTAGGTTTGAAGGCCTGAAATGTTCAAATTGATGCTGACAATTGGCAATCTTTACTGGCAGTTAAAGCATTGAACTTCCCAGTAAGCAGAGGTCTTGATACTCTTTTAGTAGTCCTTGTCACTCATCTTTTCATGCCATCACTGGATCCGGTTCTCCTGCCATTACTACTCATGAATGGCTGGTCAAATTTTTTCAATATGTGAAACTAAAATAAGTGGAAAATTGATTTTTCATTTCTTGTTTGATGGCTCTTAGAGATCACAGGTTCTGAAAAAGCCAGTCAGACTACCTAGCTTCCAGTTGCCCTTGAATGATCTAAGTTAGATGATCAATTGCAGTCTTTTTTGCTACTATTGGTAAGTAGGTATTGCACGGATGCCATTCGCTAGTCTTAAGTCATAAGTTAATGACTGCAAAAGCATATTGTCCACTGCTTCTATGTGCTCCTTATACGCTAATGGATTTTGTTCTCCTAGAAACCATCAGTCCTAAGAGTTTTAAATTCTGTGCCAGGGCATGCTTTGCAAATTATCATGGAACATGGTGAAAGGCTTGCCGGCATGATTCAATTGAGGGAGCTACAGAACATGCTCAATCAGAACCGTGCCTCAGGAGTTGGGTCTTATTCAACTACTGAGATGTCGGTTTCGGGTTCCCTGTGGGATGTCATCCAATTAGTTGGCGAAAGAGCTCGTCGAAGAACAGTTCTTTTGATGGATAGAGACAATGCTGAAGTTTTCTACAGTAAAGTCTCAGATCTTGAAGAATTTTTCTATTGCTTGGAGAGAGACCTAGATTATGTTATCAGTGAAAAGATGACAGTTGCTGTTCTCTTCCAAAGAACATGTGAACTCTCAAGTGCCTGTGTGACTTTGCTTCGCACAGCCATGACTTACAGAAATGAAAATGACCTTTGGTATCCTCCGTCTGAGGGCTTGACACCATGGACTTGTCAAGAAAAGGTGCGGAATGGGCTCTGGAGCCTTGCATATTTTATGCTTCAACTGGTGAAGGAAAATAATTCCCTGGATGATACCAAAATATTAGATTTTCATTCACACCTTGAAGTGCTATCTGATGTATTATTGGAAGTATATTCTGGTGCTGTAAGTGCAAAAGTTGAGCGTGGTGAAGGACACAAAAGTCTGTTAGATGAGTATTGTAATAGAAGAGATGCACTCTTGGACTGCCTTTACCAGCAAGTCAAAGACGTAGTTGAAGGCAAACTGCAGGTAGATCTCTCTTTACCTCTTATTCAATTCTCGTCGAATGTTTGATTTATGTACAAGAAGATATCCCCCACCCAAAAAAGGTTCTTTTTCTCCCCTATACTTGTCTGTTAGTGTTCATACATGTAATAAAAGGAGTTACCTAAGGATAAGAAATTCTGGAAAAGGAATATAGCGTGAAGTCTTATCCCAGACATTGTTTTTGCTCAAACATATTCCATATTCATCCATGCAGCATTCGGGTGAAGGATCTGAGGAGCAAAAGTTGGAGATTTTTGGAAAGCTTTCCTCAGGCTTGTTGACTATTGCAAAAAGACACGAAGGTTACAAAACTCTATGGAGTATATGCTGCGATCTCAACAATACTGAACTTCTTAAAAATCTTATGGTAAATACTTATGTATTCTGCGTGTGTTTTGCTTCTTTAGATGTTTGCCTATTTCTGTATAATAAGCCTTTTCTTGTGCAGCATGACAGCATGGGACCTAAACGAGGCTTTAGTTACTTCGTGTTTCAACAACTATACGACAACAAACAGTTTTCTAAGCTAATGAGACTTGGGGAGGAGTTTCAGGAAGAACTAGCAATATTTTTAAAACAGCATCAGGATCTCCTTTGGCTTCACGAGATATTCCTTCGTCAATTTTCTGAAGCTTCTGAAACTCTACATGTTTTGTCTCTTTCATCGGATGATAGCTCTGCTATGGATGATGGAACCTATTCATTTGACACCATCATAGAAACAAGTTTGGTTGAAAGAAAGCGGTTTTTGAATCTCTCGAAGATAGCTGCATTGGCAGGTATTCTTCCCTTTGACTTTGTAATTGTGAGCACAAAAGTTAGGTAAGACTGGATTTAAATCGATGCAAGGTCAATATCAGTTGAGATTGGTGCTTTTTCCAAGTTAGTGTGGGAGAGATTGAGGTGTAGTGTTTGTTTGAGACTCAGAAATAATCTCTAAAGCTTTTGAATTTTACACAACTCTTCTTAAGCTTTCTCAGTAAAGAACAGCACCACTATTCAGCTGGTGGAGAGTGGCTTTCAGGAACTACCTTGACTCAGGAAGTTCATTTTCTTCCTTTTACATTATCTACATCTATCTGTGATTAATGTTCTCTTTCCTGAGGGAGGAATATATGGACTGCCGTAAGCGATGGTATTGAAAAATAAAGAAATTGAGAAAATTTTGTGAAGTTTCCTAATTTCTTTTGAAAAAAGTGTGCCAAATAGTAAAATTGGATGATAAATTACCTTATATCATTTGATTATAATTATTTGAGCTTGTTGACATTCTTCATCTTCTTCATTTTCCATATCTTCTGGACTTTTAACCTTTAGAATTCAACAAATTTCATGTTTCCAGTTTATTATTTTTGTATTGCTTCTATACTAGTTACTGATGACAACTTACATTTACTTCATCTCTTGGCAGGAAGAAGTGCTAATTTTGAAACAAAGGTAAAGCGCATAGAGGCTGATTTGAAGATTCTGAACTTGCAGGTATCATTTTAATTTTGTTGCTTATTTGGTTATTGGAGCTGAGGATTTCTGTCACCTCAGTATAAATTGCTCTTTTGTGAACATAACTTGTCGCACAGTGATAACATTACATATTATTAGGAAAATAGTGATAACACTAGCAGTGGGTACTCAAATTCTATCTTAATATGGTCCATTCATTTCTTAATATGGATATGGATTTGTGTTGTATGGTCTGCTGTTGTCTGCCATTATTTAGTTGCAGACCCATAATAATCTTTTGTTATGTCAGACTTGGTATTGTGGCTGCCTACGTATTCATCCACAATTAAGAGTTGTTGGGGACTATAGTTGTAACAAATACTTCCAAAACTCTAAATGTGAGGCAAAGAGTAGGCATGTTCCCGTAGTTATGGAAGTAGAGGAAGAAGATCGCAGGCTAATGTCTGGTAATAATGTGACAATAAAAGACTCGTCTTTGAAATATTCATTGAAATTAATTGAGGTAAAAGTCTGGACAGAGTACTGAATCTATGTATTTGCTGACTTCAGAAGTACCACACCTTGTGAAACTAGAAGCGGCCAGAGACAGCTTTTCTAGAAGAAGCATATGAAAAACTACTAGGATATTAGATAGGGAGGTTTCTTTTAATTCAGTGCCCCAACCTAGCAAATGTAACCAGTCAGTACCTGCTTTCCCTTTTTGATATTGTTTTCTAGTTTTTTTCGTTTAATGGTCCACTTGGCCCTTGTGGCAAGGGATCTCTGATAGATGAATATCCTCTCTCTGGTCTGTTCTGCTCTTATTGTCAAATTTACTTCTCTTGCAGGAAGAAATAATGAAACTCCTCTCAGATGATGAAAGCCAAAATATTCGCCAGCGGCTTCTTCCCCCGATGGACCTTATTGAATTGTGCCTTAAAATTCAAAATAGGGAGCTTTCTTTGAGAGTTTTTGATGTTTTTGCTTGGACCAGCTCCTCTTTTATCAAGTCTAATGCAAGCCTCTTGGAGGACTGCTGGAGAAATGCCTCCAATCAGGACGACTGGGAGAGACTGTATCAAGCATCTGTAGATGAGGGGTGGAGTGATGAGGAGACTTTGAGCATTCTAAAAGACACCATTCTTTTCCAGGCTTCGAATAGGTGCTATGGCCCCAAAGCGGAAACTTTTGAGGGCAATTTCCATGAAGTGCTGCCGCTGAGACTAGAAAATTCTGAGCATGCGAATTTAAAGAACATGGGATCCTCTGTGGAGAATATCCTGATGCAGCACAAGGATTATCCTGATGCTGGAAAGTTGATGCTCACAGCAGTTATGCTTGGAAGTGTTCACTCTGATACTATTAGTATTATGGACGAGGAGGGACCTACCCCAATGGAGTGATTGTTCTAGTAATCTGAATGATTGTGGGAAATATATGATCTAACCTGCATAACTGTAGTGTTCTTTTGCTGGTTGAGCAGCTTGAGCTGCAGCTTTAACACCAATCGGTGAAATTGTATATGGCGGTCATGTTTCCTAATCGCTGCCAACTGCTAAATCTGTGTAGGGTGAGTGCTTAGCAGTAGAATGCTTTATGAGTAGCGTCTGGACATTTGGGTGCTTTTAAGAGTTCTTAGCAGGAGCGATTTTGCCTTGTAAATTAGTCAAAACGTGCTTGAGAATGACAACTTTTTAGTCGGGCATATGAGTGTTGAGAGTTTTTATTGAGAGTCTCCGAAGAAGAAAACAAAGCAGTGCATCTTCTATAGATTGAATCTTGTTTGTACGTTTGTTTCATTGTTGCAGAAAAAGAGTGCATTTCTTGTTTGTCCATTGAGTACAGCAGAAGATTTAACTAGACGTGATTCATGCTTTACACTTTGATAGGAGGCGTAATTGGTTTCTTAGTTAGTGAAAAAGGACCCTCATATTTTTTATTTCCGAAAAAAAGACCCTCATTTAACTTTTTATTCAAAATGAGACTTCATCAATTAATTTGTTGAGATATAGAAGGGCTATTCATATATTCGAGTCATCTTAAAGGTCGGATAGAAAATGTACTTCATTCTAGTTTATGTGGACCTATTTCCTTTATAGTCTTGTTAAACAAGAATGATCTCTTTTGACTTTGAAAATAGTATACTTCAACTTCTCTAAATGAAAAGTTTTTATCACCACATAAATGTTATGGCAGGGTTAAAGATGCTATTTCCTGCAGATCTTAACTAATGCCTATACCTTTCTAGGGTCCTGAAATTCTCTGCCTCAACTTGACACCTACTTTAGAATCAATTCTTTTCTAAGTACATAAAGACATGTTTAAGATGGTGAAGAAAAAGTAAAGACACACTATTAAGATAATGTTTTAGAAATGTTTTTAAGTAATTTAGACCCGAATTTAGCGAGTCCGGAATCAAAATGTGGTTCTTTTGGACTCAAACTACACAAATAGGTGTAAAAAAAAAAATTACCATACTATATATAACGCCAGAAAATCTGGCGCTATATATTAACGGTTTTCTGGCGTTATACAAAAAAAATCTGACACAGCTGATATAGTGCCATAAAAAGTGGCGCTATATGTATATACTCTTTTTCTTTTTGGTTAATTATTAGACATCATTTAACTACAATCATTTAGTTATTGCTCTACTATTTATGAATTCATAAATAGTAGAGCAATAACTAAATGATTGTAGTTAAATGATGTCTAATAATTACCAAAAAGAAAAAGAAAGAGTATATACATATAGCAGATCGGAAGAGCGTC